>NC_136512.1:44886750-44989250 GCF_053919585.1 Euprymna scolopes
CTCACTAGTAATTAATGATTTTGGCATTTCTCTTTATTATGAAACTATACCAGATAAAGACTGACCATTTCATGGCGGGGATGAGGCAAGTCACCATTCAATCTGTTCAGAATCATCTAGTCCACAGTTGTGCTGGGTATTTGTATTTTTCAATATCTTCTTTGATTGATAAGCTTAATTTTAGAGATTGTACTGATTCATAATTGTTTTATGATTTAGGTACTTCGACCTATAAAGAAAGTCTGGCAGATAGGTAGTTTTATTTATATATATAGATAATAGATAAATGCTCCTGTATGTAATATAGTTTGATATAGTGTTTGATCTGAAAGGTTGAGAATGCAGAATAGTCATCGAATATCAGTACGCCGTAATAATTATCCTCTTTGTGTTGCTAGACTTGTCCTTACTACAATAATTATCCTCTTTTTATAAAGTTAGTCAGCAAAGGAATATTGTATTTTGTTGCATTCAAAAGAACACCTGCAATCAAAGAAATATTTGTTTTTATGCATATAATTTTCTTTTTATCTATTTTGATCGTTTGTTGGGACAGGATAGTCATATCAAAGATTAAACACGTGTACCTGATACCCTCTTGCTAAACATCCAGCATTATAAGGTGACTTTCAAGAATAAGTGAATCAATCCAGGAAAAGGGGTGGTGCTGGTGCCCTTCATTACATCTGTATAGTAGCCAGTGAAAAGGTTACCCTCAATCCATTTCTTTATATATGAAAATTGAAAGCTATAAATCAGGAAGTTTTATTGCATCATTTTAAGGCATCAGTTTGTCATTATAAAGTAGGATAAAAGACAACCGATCACAAGAGACTGTCATCTGATTATTGCACAATGAAGATGAGTTGCATTTTCATTCAAATTTTGGTCTCCCATCAAATGTAGTAGCTGTTCTGTTATCAGGCAGAAGATATATTTTTTTGTTTCAAAGCACAGTTACCACTAAGATGTAAGAGGCTTATATGAATTAGGGACATCGTAAATGAGAATTTGTGCAGCAAGGTGCTTGTTTGCATGACATTTAAACTTCTGTATGTTGGTACAGTCAGGGAAGCAGGAAGAAAATTACAAGGGCTAAGAGTTCTGGGAAAGATATTACTAGAAGAGAAAGCTCTCCGACATCTGGTGATATTTACAGTGAAGGGTTGTATCTTATTGTCCGACAAGTTGATTGTATTTATGTACAAGAGGCACCTTTTACAGCCCATTTGTAAGGCATATTCTATGAAAATATTTGTAAAGTGAGCCAAGGGATGTAACAATGCGATGATTGAACAGAGATTGCAGCTTGTTAAATAGTGTCGCTTACATTAGCAATACACACAGACGATAAAAACGCTTTGGATAATTACGGATTTCAAGGGGGTTCTGCTAAAATCATATTTTAAAAACCAAAGCGCTTTAAGTTTTCAAAATACCACCGTTTTGTTCGAAAATGAATACACTTTCAAATAAATTAATGAATAATAATTAATTATATATTTTAAGAGTTTTAAGTAAATAAAGTGATAAAAATGTTAACATCATAAAACAGCGTTTTCGGTAAGATTTTGTACCCCCCCCCCCCGGTTTGTAAATGGTCCTACCGCGTTTCTCTTAAGAATTTCGTCATGAAATTTGGAAATTAACTCGAAGCGGTATTACTTTTAATAGATTCGGTTGTCCGAAATTCTTTTGATAGTTCATTTTTTTGTTGTGTTAAAAAGAAAAATTCAATATGACGAGTTTTGAAAATTTTGAAAAAATTTCTTCGGACACCCACTGTTAAATAAATCAATCTTTTTATTACATTTATTCGTTAAAAATAAAAATGTAACTGGCTTCATTTTGTGGTACCGAGCAATTTAAAATCATGATACCTGGAAAAAATCGTTCTATTTCTAAAAAACTATCTAAAAACGATCTGTGGAAGCAGCAGGAGCAGCAGCTTTAATATCGCTGATATTACTTTACGAAACGAATTAAAAAAAAAAATGAAAATATGAATATAAAAAGAAAATGTTCTTACATATTTAATTGGAGCTCATATTATTAGAACATAATTAGCTTAACTAGAGTTCGGTTATCAGAATATATAATTTTGAAGCAATCCGGCGTTATTTTTGGTCAAATTTAAAAAATATAATTGAAAAACAAATATATAACGTGTGCACTTGCACTATTATCTTAGTTTTTAACGGTGAATTAAAGTGTTTTGTGGGTTTGTATTACTGTACACATAGATTCGAAAAAGTTGTTAAAAAAGAAATATATAACAAATAAATGTTATCAAATGCAAGATAAATTACTTTTCTACCAAACTGGATATAATTTTCGTGTTTTTATTCAATTTAGCATGTTTATTCAGCTCGAAAAGCATACAGTGTTTACCGATGTATTGGAAAATTCAAAATGGCGGCCGACTCTCTCTTTAACACAGTAAGTTCGGAAAAAGGTGTAATAAATAATAAACTAGACAAAATACTGTTAGAAATTCGCTCAATGTATATTACCGTGACATAACTTGACATATATTCGGTGTTTTTTAATAATATTTTGTCTAGTTTATTATTTATAACACCTTTTCCCGAACTTACCGTGTTAAAGAGAGAATCAGACGCCATCTTGAATTTTCGGATACATCGGTAAACACTGTATGTTTTTCGAACTGAATAAACATGTTACATTGAATAAAAACACGAAAACTATATCCAGTTTGGTAGAAAAGTAACTTATCTTGCCTTTGATACCATTTATTTGTTATATATTTGTTTTTTGACAACTTTTTCGAATCTGTGTACAGTAATACAAACCCTGTTTTGTTTTAAAAAAATAAATAAATAAATAAAAATAATGTGAAATATTATTTTGCTTCACGTGTGCACCACACACACACACACACACACACACAATATATATATTTTTTCGTCTTTTTTTTTTTTTTTTTTTTCCAGCGGATTATAATCAAATGGACACTAATCTACCCAATTGTATATATATATATATATATATATAAAATAAAATACAAAATCAATATTTAAATATTTGTAGGAGGTGCTCAGTTTTTAGTTAAGTTCCTATTTACTTGCCTCCCCACGAGGACAGTTAGACACAAGGTCAGTTTTTAATGCGAGGAAAATCCAGCTTCCCAAAAAGGGTCAATCTGGAGAGAAAAACATAAAAATTGTCTCCATCATGAAGGATTTCTCCTTCACTGACAGAGGACAGAAAAGGCGAAGTGAAGTGTAGCATCAGAATACTACACTCTGATCTTGGCCCGAAGCCCAGGTAAAGAAATAAAATAAAAAAAACGTCTTAAACTGGAAAGTTTAACGAAATAATGTGTCACTCGGACAAGAAATGTAATTGAAAATAAAAACTAAATTTATCAAAAATTTGTGAATGATTTGTTAACTTTAGCGAAAAATGTTTTTTGATATTTAAATAAGTGGACAAAAATAGTTAATAAGTTTTCCAAACGTCACGTTTTCTGTTAGTGACGTTACTTGTTTGTAATGAAATTTATTTTTGTCTATTTGTCGTAATTCTTAAGTTTCACACCCCTAAAGAATTCCGACAAACAAAAATAAATTTCATATTTAAAAGTAATTTGATGTTCAAAATCTAAGACATAAAATTTTTAAAAGGCCAATAATTATGGCCCACTAACCGTAAATATTGGGGTCAAACGCCTTAAAAAAATCAAACAAAAAAAAACCTTAATCCTACTTCTAACCTAGGTACGAGTGGCAAGCCTCCTCCTCTTAAAACTTTCTTTAGCCCTAACAATAATGCTAAGTCTAAGTGGCAAGCTCCTCACCAAACAAACATAAGTGTCTAAAAAAAAATCCTTTCTTAAAGAAAAGTGTACCATTTATCACCTATAAAAATAAATTAGTCAACTGTCCTAAAATGTTACAATAGTCTCGAAATGGTGAATTATCTTACATGAAATTTATGTGAAACTAACCCCCACTCTAAATTCTAAAAATTTTTTTTTGTTTCTATCAAGTCTTCAGGATGTTCGCACATAATTTTCCTTAGCTTTATCATTAACCCAAAGTCAGTGTGGCAACCCCCCACCCTCATAATTGCACAAAGACCCTCTTAAAACCACACATAATCGTCTTTAGAGAAAAAGAAAGATCCACAGGATTTATCTCCGATAGAAAAAAATGGTTAACTGCCCTAAAACGCTAGAATGGCTCAAAATAAGGAATCATTTTACATTAAATTCTAAAATAATTCTTGTTTATATTTTATTAAAAAATTTTAAGGTATTCACACGTAATTGCCTACAAAGGTAAAATCACATTTTGGAGAGGTGGTCAGATAGGGGGGGGGGGGTTAACGGAGGTATTAATCTACAATAATACCAAAGAAATATTGCAATATATTCATTTTTAAACAGTCCTAGATTTCGATTTCAGTTATTTGTACATATAATGTATTACAATTAAACTTTGAGTTGTTTAACTTTTCTTTTTATGAATACATGTGCATTTACTGGAGATTATTTGGAAACTATTAATTTTTGGAGATTTTCAGTAGCATATTCTAATTCCTAGCACAAAATACACTTATATGGTGAATTTCATTGCTTAATCTTCTGTTTTAACAAAAATACAGCATTTTTGCTGAAAAAGTAGTGTAAAAAATGTGACAAAACGCATATAGTCTTAAATAGGGAAAAATAGTCAAACGTGTGAGGCACAAAAATAGTCATAACTTCCTTAATTTTAATTGGATTAAAAAAAATTTTTTTTATTCTTTCTAAGCTCATTAAGCTCTTTCTATAGATACCAATATTGAAATATTTTAAGCTATTTCAATTTTTTCATGTGTATTGCTACTTACATCAGAGATTATTATTTTTTTTTTTTTTAAATTTCTGGTTTTGTCCAGGATTAATGGTTGGTGCATCAGCCCAGATGTACCAACGCAATACTTCATGCATGGTTAAATGGTGGCTTTGTAAAGATAGAGATCACTGGCAGGTGTAAGAAGTTTTCTAGCTTGGTAGAGGAAACCCACCTCCTTTGTAGCAGCCTTGATATTATCTTCTACATATTGGTTCCAATTTGTTATCTATGGATGTTATGCGGAGTAGTTTAAATGAATTATCAGGTGAGGTGTTATTTGCAATCAGTAATTGAAAAGTTACTTATCTCCATATATAATAAAATGATTGCAGAAATCTCCCTCTGGTCTAAAGTATTGTAGGTTTGTAACAACAAATGCCACAAAAAAAAATTTATTATGTCTTGAATATTAGTCACTATCTTATGTAACTTTAGAACAACATTTTAGACATTTAATCATTATAACAAAATCCTGCATTTCATCCTAAGAGCAACACCATCACAATCACACCATCTTTAGAAGAAGTAGTTTCTATTTTCCCCCTCTAAATATTAAGTCGTCCTACCACCCTCAATCAAGACTGGGAGGAAATATACACATTCTGCTTGCACCCTTCATAACTGGATCATAAACTCAGACGTAACATACTCTTTCCATTTCCCGATTCAAAAATAATAAATTCTCCCTTCTCAAATTCCACGCATTCTCATTGTTTGAAAGCTGACAATTCAATTATTCTGGGATCTTCATCTTAATACATAAACGAATGCTCCAGAACTTTTCAAATATGACGACACTCTCTACAAAAGGCAATCGTTTTAAAAAAATGAACCAAACACAAACATAACCGTTCATAAACAGAAAATTAAATCCTGATAACCTTACCTTTGCACATATTAACATGCCACTATCCCCTCCCCCTTAACAAAAAACAAACCCTTAAAAAAAATATATACGGGTACCATGGTTTATTTTTCGATGATGCTATATTTTGTTTTCTTTTACTTTTTTTATAACGGGCTATTTTTTATCTTTTTTTTCTTTTACTTTTTTTTTTTACATTTACTTTAAATGTTGGTGATTTAAATTACATATTTTCCTACGATTAGCTAGATTTCAATCATGTTTGTTATCTTGTCCGCATTTTTTTTTTTTTTAAGTCAATAACTGCCTAAAATTAAGTTGACGTCTCAATATTTTATGCAGGTAGGTTTTAAACTAAATTATTTTGCTTACGAAACCACTTATTTGTTATGTTTGATCTTAGACCAGTGCAGTATTTTGTTTACTTCTCTTTTCCGGACTCATTATCAACCCTACACATACATTACCTTTGTTTATGTTTTTTGTATGTAAATATTTACCTTAGCTCCACCACCACTCTTTTCTTTACATTGACACCTTTTATAGGTTTTCGACTATGCTGATTAAGAAAATCTCATTTATATTTGGCAGATACAAATAGTTTTTGAGATATAAAGGCTTGTATTATGCACTTTAAATCAGTGGCCGCCAGATTTGTATGCACGCATGAGGAACAAATCTAATTCTATCCCACCAGCACTGCCCCCCCCTCCAATTTTTTGTTGGTTTATAGCATTTGCAGATGAGCATCTTGACAACAATTATTAAGGTTACATTTGGGGCAAATATTTTGTACCCCTCCTCACAAAATAGGGGTCTATTCCGATAGCCGTTCTTAACATGGAGAGGTTGAGGGTGTCTATTCCGAAAAACCATTCTTAACATGGAAAGGTTTAGAGTGTCCATTCTGAAAGCTGTTCTTAACATGAGGAGGTTGACAGTTGGGCAACACCAACAACTGTACTTTTATTTTTTAGGGGGTTGGGCAACGTCAGTTAACGGGTCTTGCTAGTAATTGTTAAAGTTGCCTTAAATGTTACTATTTATGTTCTTATTCCACTACAGACTGGAGATCATTTTCTAAGGATTCAGCTATTGCCTTTCATATACATGTGATTTACCACATGTGAGAGATAGTGTTGGCTGTAAATAAGCCTATCTCTGACACAAGTTCATCAATGATTTCATCATTTATAAAGATCAGGAATGACAATTCAAGGATCCGCCCCTGGGACTCACTTGCATTTATATCATGTTTTAGATGTGTAAACATCAAGGACTCTTTGATCATATTAGATACTCATTCAAACTATACAAATTAATTTGCATGTCAAAGTCTGTCAAAAACCTTTACCAGTGTATAGTAAATGTGTTCCATAATAATAATAATTAAAACGGGCTTGCCTAAATCCATAATGTTGGTCAGAAAGAGGTCTGATATTAACAAATTGGTGAACCATTGCTAGATTGATTAATGATCTATGATTGGATCTAAAGAGTGCTGCATCAATAATCACAGAGACAAATACAATCCTGAGTTGGAAAATGGTAGAAGAAATGTAATTAGCACCATGTTAATTCAAAGCACATGTAGGCCTGATAATCTGATTCTAGACTATATGAAGCCAAAGTTATATGTTTATTTTAGTCATTAAGACGAGATTAGGAGGAAGGGGTATCCAATCATGTCAAAGTGATTTGAGGGATGTAAGTTAGTTTCAGTTAGTGCTAGGCTATCAGGATTTTACTAGAATAAATGATTTTACATCAAGATTAAGACTTAGCTCAAGGATGGTGTTTTGACCTGATCATTTTTTTTTTATATATATATTGTCATCGTTTATATTGGATGATAGTGGATTGAATAAATTGGGTGGATGTTTAGGAGACCAAGTTCACACGGGTAGACTTTTTATTAGTCTTGATCAATGAGGTTGTGGCCTTGGGGAAAGTCCACCAGGGATAAGTGCAAGGTCTGATTCCATGCATGACATAGCACTACAGTTATCCTGATATTATACAACTCTTAGTGCTACCTATGAGTTGGGGCTACCATACTACCAGTTGGAAATGGCAGTCTGACAAACTGTCAAACCTGTAACCTAAACTTATCAGGCAAAAGAAGCTCAAAATAGTCATTGCTATTTAACTCCTTTGCGGCACTCAAAAATGCAAAATATGTTTGGTTGTGTCATATGCAAGCACTGCTTCAGATAAATAACAATGAAGATGTTAAGATGTCTTTTATTTTGTCCTCTCCCCATGATACAAAATATGCTATCATTGTTTGCAGAGAAAGGAATTTTCAAAATGTTCAAAATTCACATATTCAAACTGATTTCTCTGAACAATTAAAAAAAAAAAATTATGATAGTCATTTTTGGGAGATATTTTCTTAAGATTGTTCGATTCACAGAAGCATATTTCTCGCACAACATTTCACATTATTGCTTATGTACGTTTGCCAAAGATTTGTCTATCAGAATTGGACAGATTAAGATGAGCATTTTCTGACTAAATAAAATTGTTTCCATGTGGCACATCTGTTGAGAAAGTTTACACACAAGTTTCATTGAATTGAAATATATGAAGGTGAGTAGTTGACTCCTTTTCTCAAAACCAGAAACTGACAGAATCTCGTCTTATAACCCCTAGATTAATGCATATCATGTCGCAAACCAGTGAAATGAACATTTTTATTAGTGACTCTTACAATCGGCAACAAGTGGCTCCATCTACAAATGTAGATGGAGCCACTGGAGGTGGCTCATGGAGGTTTTCATTTTTCAATCACTATTTTTTCACAAAATGCCCTCATAATCAACAACTGTCAGAATAGATATTTTCAAACTATACTGCCTCCACCATAAAACCAGTCTCCAACAACTGGTCTACACTCATGCTAATGCAGCTCTAATTTCCTATGAGCCTATTTCAGCCCTTCTAGATTTCATCAACCTTAAGAGTAGTGTGTGCAGCATATGCTTTATCACATTATATACCTCAAGCGTGGTTGCCTGGTTATATTATAAAAGTTAATTTTTAATGATTTGTAAGTGATAGCATGATTCGTCAAAATGAATCTTCTCAAAATTGTTGACAGTGCACTCAACGAATGGCCATCGATAATGGTGTTAAACCTTGCATGAATCATGTTCTCACTATATATTGTATGTCATATGTAGTCAGATAGGATGGAAGGACAAAAGCTATATTACAGTACATTCAGGATAGAAGCCAAAGCGACATTTTAAGTATGTTGTCAAAAATAACCTGAAAACCCTTATGAAAGTGGAAGACTCCGAAATGGTGACTTTGAAATAATTTATGACAGAATCATGTCTATGATAACTGCAACAGATTTCAGGCGAGACAAAGTATCTCATCTTGAAACACTTTGCAGAAGCAGACACCTTTCAGCCTCACCATATGTATGGTGCCTGTGGCAGAGTTTGTCTGTTGAGAACTGGTCTCAAATCACATAAGATTTCATGATAGCAAATAATTATTATGCAAGGAATGAATGGATAATTATGTAAAAATGGAAGCCAGTTCTATGTGATATTTGCAGTAATATTGAGCCATCTGTGCCAAAGGGATGGCCTTCTATGTAAAGTAATGATAATCTCGCACACATGTATAAACACACACACACACACACACACACACATATATATATATATACTAGCAGGGAGACCTGGCATTACCTGGGATCGAATGATGATCAACAAATATTTCACACTCCTATATTTTTATTGTCATCAAAATCCGTGAAATCGTCTGGAAGGAAGCTTCACATGCATCCATACAGTAACTTAGTCCAAAATATGTTATTCTACATTGCACTCTAGAGAACCTACTGTTTCTTTTATAAAATTATCTTATATAAACTTCTTTTCAGTTAACGTTAAAAAAAAAAAAAAAAACATTAAGAAATTTACATGTGGGGCTTGAATCTACAGATCATGTTATGCAAAAAAAAAAAAAAGATAAAACTTATCAACTTACCCACAGTAAAATTTTCACGGTCCGTTGTTCTATCATTGTTGCTAAGCGACGACATGGAAAAAATGGCTTTGCTGATGATAGATAAATCAAAATAAGTTTCAATTATCAATTATTGGTAATTATCAAAGGGTATTCTGAGACAATACATAACTAAGATAACTCCCAGACTTATACTGTAGACTTAGATTGTAAATTTTAAAGAAAGTCTGTTCAACCATTTCAGAGTCTAAAAGGAATAAACTCTCACACACACACACAAAATTGCATTTATATAATTGTAGATATATGCAGGACATGAAAAGGAAAAATAAGAGTTTAAAAATGAAATGTAATGAGATGATGTAAAAAAAAAAAAAAAAAAAAAAATTTTTTTAAGAAAGATTGTTTGGCACATAAGAAAATAAAGTAAACTTTTGGCCAGTGAAAAAAATGCCAAAAAACCGTTGTGAATTATAGTTTTTAAAAGATTGTTTTCGATTTTTAAGCTTATTAAAATTAAATGATTATTTATGAGTTATTTCTAGTAAAGCAATTAAACATGTTTTAGTCTATAGTAACCATCATTCTATGTTTTCTGCCATCTTTATAAATTAATAATACAAATATATTTTTCTAATATTTGATCAGTTTCTGCTTTTTTCTAAAAATGAAACTTTCTTTACATGTTACAAGTGTCATTGCATATAAAGGTTTTAGTTTCAGTTGTACATTTATTTTACTTTTATGAATGAATTAATAAGGAAAAATATTTTATAACTAAAAAGTAAATACTTGTTTCTTGCTGAAATTTAATATAATATTCATGTTTTTTTCCTAGTTTTGTTGTAAATGAGTTTCTGTTATGTTTTTAAAGAAGACCCATTACAATTATTTTGGAAAGTAAACGATCTTAAAGATCGATAAGTCTATTTGCTGATTGACACTTGTATCATTTAACTAAAACAAAATACTACTCCTGCTATAATTAATTTTAAGAAGTAAATAGTTTGATATATCCTTGAAACAAATCATTTTCTGAAAGCTGAAAGAGCAATGTAGAACTGTTTTTTTTAATAAATTTGTAAGTTGCTGTTGCTATTTAGCTCATTATTGAAAACTACCTGTATTTTTGCACTCTTTCTAGCCGGAACAAGTTACTGTTTGTTTTATTCGTTTTAACAAAGTTTTGTTTTCTCTTTGCAGGGTTTCAGCAGTGACTAGTGAACCCTTTGCTGAGGTGAAGCATCTTTTTAAAGATTCATTATTTCATAGAGAAACCACCACCACCACTACTACTACCACCACCAAAACCACAACAACTACTTCCACCAATCAATTCTTGTCACATGATTACGGCTTGTGTTCTCCCAACAACTACTACCACCACCAACTACCATTACAGCTACTATGACAATAACTATTTCTACTACTTCTACCAAAAAAATACAACTCTGATTTTGTTTTAAAAGCCAATCTTCAGCTGTTACAGATCTCACTGGTTTCTAAGATGTGAATAACGATGATCACGGGGACTCTACTCCACATGATAACTACAGGGGATACGGTTTTTTTTTTTTTTTTTTTTTTTTTTTTCTTTTTTCTCCATAAAGTATGACAGACTAAAAACCTGCAGATGACAGCAACAGTACAAACTCTCTGGGGTTGGGGGTGCATGTAATATGACAATGAGGTTGGCATCGATGGCAAGGAGGAAGAGGAAGTGGTGTAAGGTCAAGTGTTATGTCACTGTTTAACATGTGCCCCCTCCCCATCCTTATTTTTTAATTTTACTTTTTTTTTTCTTTATCTAATGTGTAGGAGTGGTGTTAATTTGGAGAGTGTGGGGACTACAGTATTTTAGTGTGGCAGGGGGCTGCCTACTCCTACTTTTTTGTACACCCTCCACCCCTTCTCGCGTTTTTAAACCTCTGCTCTGGAATTATAATCACAATTTTAATATATTTTTCTCTTCTTATATTCACTATTGAAAGTTTTTTTTTTATCCCCCTTTAAAATAAATCAAACTTTTGAGAAATTAAGGAAAAGACATCACATTTATGATGCAGCCATTAAAAAGGAAAATTCTATCATTTTGTTTTTGTTTATTTCTTATTTCAATTCCCTTACATTCAATTAGAGAGAGCAAATCCCCTTCCACCTACACTAATTAAAGAATGTATAAAAGGCCCCCAAAACGATCTTTCTGTAGTGTATTTACCAAAACTAAATATTTTTATGATAACATTAACTTTCATTTAAATGATTTAAAAAGTACATTACAAATGTTAAACAAAAAATGTGACTAAAATCTTAAAGAGACGAGCACAAACTTCAAATGTCAAAATGAGAGGATGTTATTGTAATTATCATGAAACTGTAACAGGAGGCCAACCTTCCAGGTATTATCTCCTCCTTTCAAATGGGGTATAGATTAATTGCCTGTCGTCTGAGGAATTATTGTTCATATGAGAATGCTGACTGAACTCTGGCAGTTATTTTTCTATCCTGTCCAGAATACACATGTTGGGATGGCTGGATTTTACACATTTTACACTGACAGTAGCTCTGACTTTGTAATAAAAAGAATACAAAAAAGAGTATGTTTCTTTTTTAGAGATAAGATCAGTTAGCAGCTATTTATGAAATGTTTGTGGGCTACAAAAATTGCCGAAATTGCAAGATCTTTCACAATAAAATGTATTTCATGAAATTCTGAATAGAATGAAATCTGCCAAGCTCCAAAGTTTTGATTTTTTTTTTTTTTTTTTTTTTTTTTTTTTATCAGATATTTTATTTGATAAAAATTACGGGGCATACTTATGGGACTTTAGACTGTCTTCACATAAGCTAATTATTATAAATGAATGCGGAAAATATTGCTAAAGAAAAAGGGAAAAAAATAAATTGATTTGGTAACTCTTTCACAACACCAGCAATTCATTCATAGTTTCGCTCTTGTACTATCTTTTTTTTTTTTTTTTTTTTTTTTTTTTTACTCCTAATTGAATCTTCATATGAACTGATTTTTAAAGCTTATTTCATAAGATTTTACAGTTATTATTGTTGAATATTTCTTTCCCCCTTTTTTTTTTATATATAATTAAATACAACTAGGTGTATTGAAATCTGTTTTTTTATATCATCTTCCACAATTTTAACTTAATGTTAGAAATTTCCTTTTGTTTAAGAAAGAAATTAATGTAAAGCTTTTTGGGGCACAAAAAGCCATGAATTGTTTATTTTTTATTAGTTGTTGGCTTCCCTTTTAATGTTTTAAGTAATATTCTGTTCATGATTTTATATGTTTATATATATATATATATATATATATATATATGTGTGTGTGTGTGTATATGTATATTATTTCAATTGATACTATACATAAGTTTGATTTTTCATGAATATCTTCACATTGGAAAATTTAGCTTCTAAAATAAAATACTGAATATAATCCGTTCTTCATGGTTTTGATAATGTTACACTATGAATCAGCCTTGTTGGTTGAGTTTTCAGTGTTCTTGTGAAAGTGAAGGTATCGATGGAGGATCAAACTAATATGAAGTGTCAGTTTAAATTTTTTAAATATGTATGCTCTTATAAAAGTAATTGTGCACTCTGATTATTTCTATAAAACTAAATTATGATTGTAATATGTATAATAGTAGAAGCTGTTTTATGCAATTTGTGCGTGTACATTATCAATGTGTTCTGGCTTTAGAGCATTTTGATTTTGTTGGTGGTGAATAAGTCAGTGGGTGGTTTTTAGCCAAGTGTTATACTGAGTGTAATAGAAATACAGTTTCAGGTGTGTTTCTTATATTGGCTATGACCACCTTATTACACAGACATATCGTCTATCAGTGCAAAAATCTATGGACCAGCGCAGAATTACAAGAGACAGCACTCAGTAAATGCACACACACTGGAAGATCTACGGAGCATTACATTAGTATTAAATATCTAATAATAGTGTTGCAGAAGTATGAATGTCCGGTTCCAACTAACTGGCGTCGTCGAATGGTTGCTTGTTAATCTTCTACATCACTTTCACTTATGGCCTTCGTGTGGATCCATATGCTCTCCCTTCAATTGTGGATTAAATAGTAGAGTATACTAGACTCTCAAGCCTTGATTGTGTAACTTGTCTATGAAAAGGAACTCCAGTCTTTTTTTTGTTTGATTTTTTAACCTAGAATTGTTTCAGTTGTTTTGTACTTTTCCTTTCCATTGAACTCCAACATTACCATTTCAAGAGAGATGCGGTTGGAGATTGCACAACATTTGCTTCACTGTAGACCTTCTGCTAAGGCACCCTTACAGAGGGTATCCTTTGTTTCTTGACTGAAAGGAGGGTAAAAAAAAAAAAAAATCTGTACAACTACAGTTCTTCAAACAATTTGTTGACGAAAGAAAAACATTTTAGAAAAATGGTTACCAGCATTAAATGATCATAAAGGGTTGATCTGCCGTTTAACAAAATGTCTCAACCCTTTTATTTTATGTAAGATTTACTTTTCCATGCCATATTTAGAGAAAAATAATTCACAGTATTTTAAAAAATGTTTTTGCCTTTATTTTATTCTTGATTTCAAGATTCTATTAATAGTAATAAAAAGTGTATTTATCAAAGTTACACATTAGACAAGAAACATATGTGATGCAAAATATTATCGGATAGTTTTATTAGTATAGAGATTATACATGGTAAAGTATGGCGTCAGTTTTGTCCCTTTTAAAAAAGATGAAGAAAAATCTGTATATGACAAAACAAAAATATTTTATTCCAGAAATCACTTACATTGATCATTTTTATATAAGAAAATTTTATAAGTACTTGAAGAGACTCTTGCACACCATTTTTAAACAAATCTGAACCAAAGGGAGATAACTTGAACAATAATTTATACTAAATTTGTTGTAATATTACAAATTTAGTATAAATTCCATAAAAATGATTTTCTTTATAAAAATAAAACTACTTGAGCATTTTACATAATTTTGGGGACATATTTTCGTTTTGTCACAGAAACATGCATCATACAGATTTTTATTTTTAATATAGGAGAAATTTTGGACAAGAATCAATTTTTCCGTTAATGTCTTTCTCAGCCATACCCTAATCTGATTTTGAAATACAATCTTTTACAGTAAAGAAAACTCCACACTAATTAACTAATCCAAAACATTGAAGACATTTATTTTTTGTCCTAAAAGAATGAAACATTATATTTATACTTGAAAAAAAAAATTAATTAAATTATTTAGAAATAATGAAACTGGTTATTTTGTTATCTAATTTACATTTTTTTTTATTTTCGAACTTGCATAACAATGAAAAGAATGTAAAGGAAAAAAAAGAAAAGTGCAACAAACAAAAATTCAGTTTTTTTTTTTATTATATCTTATGTTTAAAAGTGTAGTGTTCGATCTCTTTGTTTTTCAGTTTTAACTGAAAGGATAATTTGTTTCTCTTAAAGTATATAATTTTTTTGTTTCGTGAGTGATAAAAATGTATGGGGGGGTATAAAGTGGATGCTGATGTTATTCTAAAGCTTTCTTTTCCCCCCTTTAACCCTCTTTCTGAATCCGATAACCAAATACAAGCATCCATAGATTATACTTAATGTGTTGTTGGTGATTTGAGAATTAGAACTGGCCCCTAAAAAAATTTTTTACAAAAAGAGAAAATATTTTATTTTTTTATGATAGGAATATATTTGAAAATGAATGTTTTCAATACTTTATTTTTACCATTAACTTTTAATTCCAGCCAGACATGACTTTCTAATAAATGATTTATACAATTCTAAATCACTTTCAAGTTGTTTACCTGGTCAGAAATTAAAAAATGATAGACAATGTTTTTGTTTAATCTACAGATGACTATTTCAATCTATTAGTTAAAATGTTCACTTGAGTGTTTGAAATTTTGAAGTTCTTTTGAAACCTTTAAATGATTGATGAAAATAACTTGTCAGAAATCCAATTTTAAAGGCAAAAACTCAAATCTGGTTTATTTGTATTCCTACGCCAAACGAAAACAATCATTTTTCCAACATGTTTTTGTATCAAAGAACAAAAAATATCTCTTCAAACTGTAATCCCTGTCATTGTTGTTGTTGTTCCCACATTATTTTTTTTTAATTAACCTTGTTTGGAGTCTTTGGTGTAGAAATTGGTAGGAGCATTATCAGTGTTTAAATTGCAAAGGAGAAAAATGTATTATCAGGTTCCATTGTAAAAGGAAGAATGAATGCAGGGTGGAGGAATGGGGGTGGGTATAGTTGGGTAGACCTATTCTAAGCGCACGCATACTAATTTCAGTGTAGATTATGTAATATATGTATATATTCATACTTAAATTTTTCTGCAGTTGAATGATGGATAATCCCCCTTTCCAGTCGACATGTAAACTTGCACCCTTTTCTCTGTACTATAGTTATTGAATTTAACTTTATTAAATTTTGTGTTGAATGCATTTTTCTAGTTTAAAAAAAATCTTTATTTTTATGTGTTTCTCTTTTTCTCATGTGAATGAAAAACAAAATAATGAACAAAACTTTTCCATTTTTTTAATCCAATATATCTGCTGACCTCTAACAAATTCATCTTTTTTTTTTTTTTTTTTCAATTTTTTTCTTTTCCTCAGATTTAAAAATTTCTTTGTTAGTGTTTCAGAAAAATAAAATATTAAAAAAATAAAAATAAAAAAAAGCTATCCTCCCTCTCCTCCTCCTCTTCCTCCTCCATCATGTTAAAACGAATTTAAAAGGAAAAAATTTAAATGAAGAAAATGTTTAAAAAAAGAATTCAAAAATTTATATCCCCCTCCCCCAAAGAACGACAAAAGGAAACCAACTTAAATGGTTGAGTTGGGAGATCCTTCACCCATGGCCCGATTTCAAAAGATGGCCTTTTTATACACTTTGTGGGTCAGAGACTGACAAACTGCTGGGGGTCATGCTTCCAGAATTTGGGATGGAAGAAGAAAGGAAAAATGTTAAATATTGTTCTTGTCTGTTGGCCTGTTTCAAACTGAATAATAAATGCTGATAGTGTGCTGCCACCCAGGTGGATGGGGATGGGGGGGGGGGCTACCTCTCTGCCTGCCTGCTCAATCAGTTTCTTCTTTTCTCTTTGTTAAACTATGACCATCAGTGTGAGACTATGTTTATAAGATGACGGTGACAAAAAGCTTATGAAATAAAAATAAAGCATTATTAAAAATAAAAATACCAAAAAATGTTTTTAATCTAAATTGGATGTGTTTTTTTTTTTGTTTGTTTTTTTCTTCTTCTTCTTTTTGCAGCATAGATATGCCTGATCTTCCTCTTTTTTTGCCTGTTATCATAGTAAAAAAATATACAAAAAAAAACGTAAATGACCACTTTAATTAAGCTAGCAACTAAAAGGAACTGGTTTAACATGACACTATATCTGATATTATTTGAACAGCATTTCCAATAACCTTTAATTTCCATTCAAATCATCAGAAACAATTCATTTTTCATGCAAAAATAGTTTTAATTTGAAAAAATGAATTTAATAAAAACAAAAATATCTACTTTGATTCAAAATTCATAAAAATTTGAGATTGACTTTTTTTTCTATTCTATTTTTTCCAAATATTTTTTAAGTTCTAACTTTTTTGTTCTCAATTTATACTTTTAAATATTTGATAACGAATAAATATTGAAGGTGTAGTTTGTTAGTAATCAATCAAACAATAACAAGTTTTGAGTAAAAAAAAAAAAAAAAAAAAATTTACATTTATATGCCCCCTCTAATTCATGAGTAAATTTAAATAATGTTTGAAATGGTCAAATATGTGGCATGCTAAATCCATTTTTTTTTTTTTTTTTTTTTTTTGCTGCTATGGGTGCTTGAAAAAAAAAAAAAAGAATTGTGCTTCCCTCTCTCTTTGTCTACAGCTCACATTTATAATATACTTGCCAATCTTTTAATGTGTAGAACAATTTTTTTTTTTTTTTTTTTCCTAGCAAAATTGTTCTAGTATGAATTCTCCAATCGGTTTACACTTTTAAGAAAGAACATAATTTTCTTGCCACGACACAGTTTTTTTTTTTTAACCAACTTTTTTTATTCTCTGCCTATTCTACATGTTGATTTTAACACTCGCCCAACAACAATTGAGTTAAAACACTGTTCATTTAAGTTGCATTTTTATGTTGCAAATAAAGTAAACATTTACTGTTAAATTAAAGGCAGTTTTTAATAAACATTCTAAATCCCGTTCTGTTTTTTTTAAGTTATTGAGCAAATGTTCTTAACTGATGAGAATACATTTTTGGTTTTGAAAAAATTTAATTTTTGAATAATATAAATTTTTTTTTTTTTTTTTAACTTATTCTATAAAAGTCAGATCTATTATTTAATTATTGGAATTCTTTGAGATGAGTAATTTGTATATTTTATTTGTGGACTGTTATCCTCATCTTTATAGTTGTGGTTTACTGCGACGGGATAGGAATGTTAAGTCTCTTTACTCTTTGGGTAGGATTGAAACTGCTATCTTCAAAGTCGGCCAGAGGATTAGTTGGCTAAAATGTGGTGAGACGACGACAACAACTATGGAAGGCAGTAGGATACAGTTAAGAGACTCAACATTTATATCCCGTCGTGGTTAACAACCTGACGAAGGTCAGAGGAATAGTTGTCTGAAACATCATGAAACAACAACTATAATGATGAGGATAACAGTCCGCAAATATTTTTTTTAAAAAGTCAGATCTCTATATACGTTTGATTAAAACTCAAAAACTACCAAAGATACACTAACAAACATTACAAATTCTGATTCAATATATATTTTTTAAAAAAATTTATTTTTATCCAGAATTCCCCCATATTAATAAAATGTCATTATCTTTAGAAGTTGAAATAACTGGAAGACCTTTAAAAAGAGGAGGAATAGCAGAACTGCCATTATTAACACTTGTAGATTCTTCAAAATTCACAAGTGTCAACTTATTGAGATAAGATAGTCAGAAATCCTTCGAGAATAGATATTTTGCAGACTGTGTTAGTTCTTTTGTAGGATTGTCTAGAAGCTTCAGAACCATCTTGATAGTGAAAATGTAAGCAATGGCAAAAGCATAAACTGTGGAAGAGAATGAAGATGTTAATTGCAACAAGAAACCGTAATCTTAGCAGCAGCATTCAGAGACATACCAAAGATTGGCCCCCATGGAACGTCACATAGAAAACTGAAGCCATCTCGATCCGCTCTCCCGTAGTTAAATGTCTTCCTGTGAAAAGGACAATCAGTTGGAGACTTTACAAAAAATCAACAACTGATTAAAAGAATTTAATGGAAAAGAGGAAATATTGATCATTATTAGGATGTGAGGAAGGTGAGAATTTGGAGCAAATAATTAAACAGGAAAGTTAACACCGATTTCACCAACAAGATCTTGAAGGAGCCAATCAAAAAGATCAAGTCACTAAAAACAAAGATGAAGTTTAATGCATAAAGTTGCGATGCATTATCAATACAGAGCCATCATTGTCAGTGTAAATGGTTCTAAAAGAAAAAAATAGGAGTACAGCAAAGACAATCTAAGGACACACATGAAATTCAAATCTTGAGACACATGCAATGGGGAGAACATTGCAAAAATAAGAGTGAATGTGTGAAAGAGTGCAAGCAGACAAAACGCAAATAACCATCCACATATCAATAGCAACTATTTAGATTAAACTCACAAGAGCAAGGATGTTAGATCTGTGCGTGTAACTAAATAAATAATAAACCGAACATCAAGAAACTTTGACCCGGGCCATTTGATGTTAGAAATTAGTAATGCGTCTTTTTTATGAATTTGTAGAATGACAAAAAGAGAAAAGTAGAATCACTTTAAGACAAACCAAGCCTAAAAGAAACCCCCCATCACCAGCATTGAACCCCGAGATTCCAACAGACTAGCTAAACAAAATAGGGCCTTTAAGAGCCCAATAGGGAGACGAGTTACTAGGCTGGCTGACAAAAAGTCTATCCCTAAACTGGTTATATGGCTGATCATAAAGATGGCCTTTTCCTTCAAGAGGTAAACAATCAGCCTGGCATTTTAAGAGTCTCGGTGTCAAGAGTGACCAGAAACTATACAATGCAGGATGCTCTCGCCGAAGGTTTATTTCTTAAATCTGTATTATGTTTAAAGGATTAGGTATCGAAGGAGGGAAGAAAGGTCAGTATGTCTTTCTTTTAATCTTATCTATATATATAAAAGCGAAAATGTGTGTGTTTATGTGTCTGCTAAAAACTTTCAACAGACAAAACAAAAATTCACAAACTTAGTATCATATTGAAGCTCCATCCTTTGCCCGAAAAATATCAAAAAAATTGGCCAAAAACGTAAATTTTTCAACCCTGAAATCAGCACTTTTCTACAGGGTCAACAAAAACCGTCCTCTCATGACGAGATTGGTTCTACGCATGCGTCAGATGACGTCATGACCTGATTTAGTTTAAATAGTTGAAGAACTGACTGAATTTCATGTATGTCATGTTGGCTCAGTTGGTTAGAGTGTTGGTTCATTATCTAAACATTTTGGGTTCGAATCGTGGTGTGAGATGTCTTTTTTTTTTTTTTCGATTTTTTAAATTTAAATATTAAAGCAGGGTTATTTAAGCCATTTTTTACGTAATATTCGTTTTCTGTTTTTTTTCTTACTTCGCTTATTCTTAGGTTTTCATTAACACTCCCACCCCCGACTGATCAAAAACACCCGGGTACCCACCGATTTTTAAATTTTAATATCGAAATCGAAAAAAAAAAACAAAAAAAACATGAAAAATGGCTTTAATAAAGCCATTTTTCATGTTTTGGTTTTTAGTTTTAACATTCGTTTTTCTGTTTTCTTTTTTGTTTTTTCGATTTAACATCGTTCGTTTGCCTTACGTTAGTTTTTTTTGTGTTTTTTTTTTTCGATGTTTTGATTTTCAATATTTGTCGCCCGAGATGTTAACCAAAACATAAGAATAAGCGAAGTAAAAAACAAAAGAAAACAGAAAAACGAATGTTAAAACTTATCTGAAAAATAAAGCGGAGGGTACCCTTGGGGGTGGGGGGGGTAATCAAAACAAAAAACACAAAAAAAACTAACGTTAGGCAAACAAACGATGTTAAATGTAAAAATCGGAAAAAGAAAACAAAAACGAACGTTAAAACTTCTTTAAAAAATCTGAAAAATAAAAACAAAAAAAAGAAAACATGTGAAAAATGTCTTAAATAGGCCTGTTTCAATATTAAAATTTTAAAAAAATCGGTGGATACCCAGGTGTTTTGGGGTGTTTGTGATCGGCTGGGGTTGGGGGTGTTAATGAAAACCTAAGAATAAGCGAAGTAAAAAAAAAACAATGTTACGTGAAAAATGGCTTAAATAACCCTGCTTCAATATTTAAATTTAAAAAAAAGAAAAAAAAAAGAAAAAGACATCTCACACCACGATTCAAACCCAAAACGTTTAGATAATGAACCAACTAAGCTAACACAACGTACATGAAATTGTCAGTTCTTCAAATATTTAAACTAAATCAGGTTATGACGTCGTCTGATGCATGCGTAGAACCAATCTCGTCATGAGAGGACGGTTTTTGCTGACCCCCCCCCCCCATCCTGTAGAAAAGTGCTGATTTCAGGGTGAAAAAATTAACGTTTTTGGCCAATTTGTCAGGCAAAGGATGGGGCTTTCATATGAGATTAAATTTGTGAATTTTTGTTTTGTCTGTCGAAAGTTTTTAGCAGACATACAAAAACACATACATTTTCACTTTTATATATAAAGAAGATAATATGTAATATAACTAGAATACCTGTTCAAAGATGGGTAAAATTAATTCCTGAATCAATTTTGCATCACTTTTGTTTTATTACAAAAATTCAAATCAAAATAAATTAAATCTCATGTCTTATTCAAATTTTGATCAGAAAATATTACATGATTTAGATTTTAGAAAGTGTCTACAAATTTAAGCTTAAGGTGTCTTAAGAAGAAATTTAAATTCCGAGAATCTTACTTAATTGGTGTCTAATGATTATGGTTCAAATTTAATGCAAATCTGAAATATTTAAAATTTTCAAATAGTTGTGCTACCTATAATATCCTTAAAAATCTTGAAAATACACAAAAGAAACTTTAATTTGGATGTAAACATGCACTAGTGTTGCATAGTTGTAAAGTGTATGCGACTGACAGATTTGAAATGAAAAGAAACCACACAAGAAATGGAAATACCTCTGACTTATAGCGAAACCACTCAATATTCAATTTAAAAGGATTGAACAGGAGTTGCTGAGCGATAAATATCATCAACCAAGATGTTGTGAAATGATGCTCAAAATGAGAACAGTAGTCCGAAGAATCCAAATAAAACTAATTTCTGTTTTTAAATGCAACTCAAATTGTCTGCTAATAATTGAAAATTAATTAAATATAAATAAATAATCCACTTTAAATAATATTTCTGAATAGAACAATTAACACAATCCAATTACAACAAAAAATAAAATTGAGCTAATCATTAAAATAGATTTTCTTTAATGTGATGTAATGCAAATGTGGTTACTTCTTGAATGTAGATTTCCTTTGAATAAATAAGTACAGAAATCATTCTCGAATAAAAGTGTGTAAACGTCCGTTTTCAGTATGAAAATTAATTTGTGAAACAATGTACGTTTTGTATATATAAATCAAATTGTGAACAAACAGAAATACTATTATAATAGATATGTTCATAAAAAGCTTTATTTTTTCAAAAGCCACATTATTTAATAGCATTTTATATTTGCAACAGTTAAACATTAATGAATTTATAAAAAGGTCTAAATTTCTTATGAAGGCAGTTTTTTGTTTTCATAAAAACTTAGACATTGTAGGATGATGTCATAATAAATTGCTTTATATTTTTAAATAAAAAAGATGAAATTTAGGTAGACTTGTTACATTGTTACAATTGGGATTAAATACTTGATGAGATTGTAAACTGTAAATTAAATAAAATCTAAATTAAATTAAATTTCTTTTATCCTTATACAAAATTCATCAAAATTTATATAAAATATGCAGCTTTAGTACTTTTGTGGGAAAGATCATGTCAAAGGGAGTAAATTAAGTTTTAATTACTGATGTTATGTTAGTTGTATTGAAATTGTCGCTCATGTATTTAAAAAAAGTTTGAATCAAATTTCATAATCATTAAAAGTTACAAGTTTTAGAAACAGGCTAAATACACATTGCTTTCCTAAGCAACCATCGTACTTTAATGTCCCAGATTTATTTGAGCTCATCAGTAGAACAAATCTGAACTCAGAATTTGAAACCTTGCATGTGAAGTGAGTACCTTGCCACTACACCACATACAAGAAAGTATATTGACTAACACAAATCAAACTGCAACAAAGTCCGACTGTTGAATATACTTACTTCTCAACAAAGAGTGTAGTCATCTAACTGCTGAGAACCTTACAAATACGAGACATTGGTGTGTTTGAGAAAAAGAACTAAAATATTTTATTTATTAAAAAAAAAAAACAAAAAAAAACAATATATTGTTGTTTGGTTTCTAAATTCAAAATAATTTTAAATTCACAATAAAAAAAGATAAACCATATATACAGCCATGGCCAAAATGATGGAGCATCTATAAAAAATTGAGACAATAATTTAAACCTATTTAAATATTAAGAAGTGAACAATTGAAAGCAAATGTAAAATATTTAACAGTAAATTGTATTTTTTTTATGTTATTTATTTTTCCTCTTTCAAGCGTTTTAGCCGAGTTTCATCCTAAATTCATTCCAATATTTAAAATGATTCATTGTCATACTAAAAGTGGTTTCTTATTTTTCAGGTAAAATTGCATTCCTGCCAATGCTATGATAGTGTTGAAAATTGAAAATGCTATGATAGTGTTGAAATTTGAAAATGCTATGATAGTGTTGAAAATTGAAAATGCTATGATAGTGTTGAAAATTGAAAATGCTATGATAGTGTTGAAAATTGAAAATGCTATGATAGTATTGAAAATTGAAAATGCTTCCAAAGAAGCAGCTTTCAGAGATTTAAAGGGCACGCGCTTTATTTGGTGAGGGATAATCTCAGGTAGAAATTTCCAGGAAGACAGAATGTTCCAGAAAGGGAGTTTCAACAATGATACAAGCAAACAAAGTTTTTTAAAAAACAGAAAAGGACAAAGCTGTCTACAACTTCCAGTGAAGACAGCTCTCTAAAAAGAGCATCCCTTTCAGATAGGAAGAAAAGTTCTCTTGCTGCTGAACTTAAGGAGGATGCAAACAAAAACATATCAGCTCGAACAGTGAGAAGTTTATTAGATGCAGGATTAAAAGGATGCAAATCATTGTCTCAGGCCAACAAGAAAAAAACACTGGAATTTACAAAAAACAAACAAAAAAAAAAAAAAAACATGAAAATTGGACACCTGATGATTTGGCCAAAATTGTTTGGTTTGACAAAATAACTTTGAAGTAAGTTAACAGCTTCTATTTACTAAACTTTGAAAGGAATAATTAAAAAAATTTATGTGAATACAAATCCATAACATTTATTTAAAAATTGTAATAAATTCTTTTTTTGTTCAGATTTTTAGGCAACCCTGAAGTGATTTATGCTCACCATAGGAAAGGTGCTTCCAACTGTCATTTGGAAAAGGAAGCGCAATGGTTTCGTGCTGGAATGTTGTACACGTGTGAGGGCAGAATGAACTCCATAATTTATGCTAACATGCTGCATCAGGTTTACCAAACCTCTTTGACTAAAATATTTAAAAATAACATTCCAAGTGATGTAATCTTTCAACAAGACAATGCTCCATGCATCATAAATTTCAATGGTTTGAGAAAAAATTACAGTGATGACATAGTCCCCTCAATCTCCAGACCAAAATTCCATCATCAAAACTTTGTGGTCCCATCAAAGAAAAAAAATGAGAATGCACAAATGCTCATCAAAAAAAAAGGCCAAACTTCATGAAGAGTGGCAAAAAATACATCCTACCACCTGCAACAATTTGGTCAATAAAATGCAAAAATGGATAAAACCATAAAAGAACATGCTAAATATTTATTGTTAAAATAGATTCTTTAATGATGGCTGCAATTTATCTTTGAGTATTTTCATCGCCTGATTATTTTTTTAAAATTTGTGTAGAGTGAATGTGTTGTTGTTAGCCTTGTCCTTGACTTACACTCACTCGATATATAGATCACCTTATTTTCAGTTTGTTTTTTGTTGCAACAAACCATAATGAGAAATCTTTCTAGACTAAGGCAGCATTAAAGCAGTTTACTTAAGAGCTCAATATTCGGAGAATAGCTTCTTCTGGTGGGGAGGTTTTCACATCTTTTTCTGGTCGATAACATTTTCATGTTTTTATCTGTTCTTTGCTCCCTATGTCAACATTTTAAAGGCATTATTTCGAAGGTAACATTGTAAGTGTGCTATGAAGCAGACGACTAAAGTGTTTTCTTCTTTTTTTTTTATGCTTGTACGGGTACTGGCGTCTCTTATTTTTAGGGAGTTGATAATTTTTTTTTTTTCTTTGTGCTCGCATGGGTACTCGATCAATTGAAACATTTTTTTGTTAGGACTGAGTACCACCTCTCCACACCTGGGCAACGCCTGGTACCCCCGCTAGTGGTCTTAATAAAGAAAAGTTATGTTATAATTTGGTCAGACTAAAAATTCTCATTTGCAATAGACAGAGCTACTAAGCTAATTAGGGAATGCATAAAACTTAGGAATATCTTGATCCTATGCAAACAAGTTGAATTGAGTACACATTTCTTTCAGTAATTCAAGAGAAAGAAAAGAATTGCAGAGAATCTTTAAAAAATTGTTGCAGTCTCTCAAATAGTGGGTGAATATCTGACTTTTGGCAGGATGCTACATCCCCAGCAAAAACAAAAAGAAAAGAAAATTGGGAGAAAAAAAAAATCTATCTATATATGTATCTATAAAAGTGAAAAAAAAAATATATATCTATAAAAGTAAAAAAAAAAAATATATCTATAAAAGTGAAAAAAAAATATATATATCTAAAAAGTGAAAAAAAAAAAATATATCTATAAAAGTGAAAAAAAAAATATATCTATAAAAGTAAAAAAAAAAAAATATCTATAAAAGTGAAAAAAAAAATATATCTATAAAAGTGAAAAAAAAAATATATCTATAAAAGTGAAAAAAAAATATATATATCTAAAAAGTGAAAAAAAAAAAATATATCTATAAAAGTGAAAAAAAAAAATATATCTATAAAAGTAAAAAAAAAAAAATATCTATAAAAGTGAAAAAAAAAATATATCTATAAAAGTGAAAAAAAAATATATATCTATAAAAGTGAAAAAAAAAATATATCTATAAAAGTGAAAATGTCTTTGTGTATGTGTGTCTGTGTACACTTCTCTACCAAATAACTCTGTAAATTTCCAGTCTACAGACTCGAAATTTGACATAAGGGGGTATTGAGATTTGGGAAAAGCTTTTTAATCGGTTTTCGACTAGAAATTTGGCTGTCAAGGGGTCAGAGTTCAACGATTTGATCTTTGAACACTCTACCAAACTCCTCTGCCAATTTTGAAATTTTAGTTATAGGTTACTTGGACATGGATCTAATTTTATAATTTGATTTGAGCCAAAAACAATAAATGTTAAGGGGTCATAATTGGGGTCAAAGTTATTTGACCTCTGCAGTCTCTACCAAATTACTCAGCCAATTTTTGGTCTAAATATTTGAAATTTTACATAAAGTATATTCAGACATAGGGCAAAATTTTTAATCGTTTTTCTGCTGAAAATTTGGCTGCCAAGGTGTCAGAGTTCAAAAGATTTTACCTTTGCGGTTTCTAGCAAACTATTAAACCAATTTTGGGTCTAAACATTTGAAATTTTACATAAAGGGTATTCGGACATGCAGAAAGCTTTTTAATCAGTTTTGGGGCAAAAATTTCGCTGGCGAGAGGTCAAAGTTGAAAGAGTTGACCTTTGCAGACTTGAAATTTTAGATGTAGGTTACTTGAACATGGATCAAACATTTTAATTTAATTGAGCCTAAAACAATAAATGTTAAGAGGTCAAAGTTAAAAAAAAGCCATCAACGTCTGCGGTCTCTACCAACTTTTCTCAATGGTAGTTAAGGAAGCCTATTATATAGAAAGGCATTACCGTACATATTCACACAGTTTAATATTTACATATGCACAATAAAGTTATGAATAGTACATAGGGCCCGAGCAAATCTGAGCAGAACTGCTAGTACATATATAAAAGTGAAAATGTCTGTCTGTGTACATTTCCTTATTAAATAACTCTGTCGATTTTCGGTCTACCGACTAAAGATTTGACATAAGGAGTATTGAGATTTGGGAGAATCGTTTTGATCAGTTTTCGGCCAATTTGGCTAGTAAGGCGTCAAAGTTCAACGATTTGACCTTTGAAAACTCTACCAAATTCGTGCCAATTTTGGGTCTGAACACTTGAAATTTTAGATGTAGGTTACTTGGACAGTAATTTGATTAGAGCCTAAAACAATAAATGTTAAGGGGTCAAAATTGGAGTCAAATTAAAAAAATATTTGACGTCTGCGGTCTCTACCAACTTTTCTCTATTGTTGTTAAGGAATGGAAAGTGTTGGTCATCTAATATCAAGTTGCAAAGTTCTTCTAGGGACGGCTGCTATACAGCGAGACATGATAGAGTATGCAAGTACCTCCACTGGACCATCTGTAAAAAATTAAACATCCAGTGTTGCAGCAAGTCCTGGGAACATCAACCTGAAAGAACAGTTGGAAATGACTTATATACCATACATTACAACCATGTAATCCCTACAGCCTACCTTGAAAATGCTGCTGTGAAACCTGACATAGTTGTATGGAATAAGTCAGAGAGAGTTGCAACCTTGGTTGAAGTGAGTGTTCCTAATGATGGAGGTTTGAACAGAGCTGAAAGGGAGAAACAGACCAAATATCAAGGTCTCATGTATGATATGAAAAGAAACTGGAATCTTAGGGAGATATCAATCATACAAGTTATTTTAGGTGCCACAGAGCTTATGAAGAAGAACCTGAAGTTCTACCTAACTAATATTCCTGGTGAACCAAGTGCAAAAGAGATTCAGACAATTGCACTTAAGGGAACAGCGAGGATACTAAAGTTTCAATAAAAAAGCGGGGCAATGTTGGCAGCTGGTTTGGCTGCCCCATACCCAGCATTACAATCTTCAAAGAAAGAAAAATAAAGAAATAAATAAAAAATAGAAAGGCATTACCGGACACTTGTAATATATACATATGCACATAAAGTTATAAAGAGTACACAGGACCCGAGCAAAGCCGGGCTGAACTGCTAGTAAAGAAATAAGAGAAACTTAGTTTTACGGAAACTTTTTTTTTTTTTTTTTTTGCAGAGTTGTCTCCCTTTAATTGTTAGTTCCATTCGTTTATTTGATACACATAGTTGGCATAAATGAAGTTTACTTGTTAAAATGTATCTGGAATAACTCATATTTTATCGCTTAATTTCTTGGTGCTGATGTCAACGGATACTTAAATCTAAGGGAGATAACCAGCATAGACATAGCAAAACTAAGCATATTTTGCAAAGTATAATTTGGGACGCTTATTAATTAACGTACACTTAGGCACCTCCAAAATTCACCACAGAATTAACTCCCCTCCTATATGTAAAACGATGTAACTTTATAATAAATTAATATTATCAATATAACTTTTGTACCATTTAAAAGAAGGGCAAAATAAACTACTAATAATGAAAAAAAATTTTTTTCATCGTACGAAAATAATGAAATTACGAGACGAAAATCGTGTTTACATAATTGGCACTTTAAAATAACGTTCCCATGTAGTAAAGCATTTTGAACGTAAAAACATTAAATCTAAAAAAAAAAGTCAACTAATCGTCAGATTTTTGTGAAATTTCCGATACTTATCCATTTTAGAATGAAATTACATATAAAATGCAGTTTCCGTGAAATATACGAGGGGAATTTTTTTTTTTTTTTTTAGTGCATGCCCCTCCCCCATATTTATTTTTTCGAAATTTGAACAAAATATATTTAAATCTATCGCAATTTCTATTTATTATGAAACATAAGAGTTTAAATAAGTAAAAACTAATTATTTTAAAAAATTTAAATACATGTACTGAACAAAAACTTGTAGCAATTGCAGAGAACTATTTTCTCTGGTGAATCAAGCCCCCCCCCTCTTAGTTGTCCGGCCACAGGCTGACCATTCAGCTAACAGGGCGCATTGATTCATCTGGTCCCTAAAAGTCTTAAGGGAACGTCAGTAGTCAGATCCGAACTGCCAGTCCAGCAACATCTATCCTCTTTCGTCTCCTGTCCACCGGACATCTTGCTATAGCATTGACAGTGTGCCAGTTGGCACAGTTTAATATTCAAATTTAAAATCGTTAAATAAAATTTAGGCGCGCAGTGCAATTGATTGTTTCGGCGCGTTAAAAAAATGAAAAATGACACCCACGCAAATTCCGGCGTGACCGTTATATACCAAAGGTGCGTACGTAGTTGAAAGCACCCCATGTGATGTCTTCCGTCCAATGGAATTCCTCCTAGGACACATTTTAAAACTGATTTTCTAGAGCTCGTTTGGAGCCAATCAAACCAAAAATAAACATGCACAAACACAAAATCTACCTCTTTAGTCTCTTAGCCTTTCGAGCATTCTTTCGTCTCTTTAAACTCTTCCGACTCATTCAACGCTTTCTCATTAGGACTTACCACGCGTGCAAACATCAATTATTTCATTTCCACTGCTCCGCACATTAATACTCTCTTTTAACAGACGAACATTAATATTGTCTATGTTACATATTTGAACATTCAAAGAACACAAAAAAAGAGACTCTCCACCTTTCATATGAACTCAAATATTGAGAACTATGTTTTAACTTGTTATTATTTGTTATTTCTATTCCGGAAATAAACCTCCGTTTGTGTTGCACATAAGATTTCTTATTTTTATTTTTATTATTTGTGGAGGAAGTCAGTTCCCAAAAAAAGGCCAGGCGACCCCCACAAGTTGGTGACCCGACGCAGAAATCATATGCACAACGGAATCTTATAAACTATTAAACAACCATGACTCAGCGGAAAAAGCGACAATTTTTTTTCGACCACAATTTCAAGCTCCGCGTCATCAAAAAAAGTCAGTTGACAGTTTAAAGGCTTTGAAATCACTTTCGAGCAAAGAAAACAAACATGGAACCTTCCTGTGTTGAAAAACCTCTGGCAACGTTAACGGTAAATATACCAGCATTTAATCCTACCAACATAAAGACCTGGCTTATCCAAATCCAGGCCCTTTTCGACGCAAAGCGGATAACGTCTCAACGAACCAAATACTGTTACTTGGTGGAAAAACTCCCGGCAGACGTCGTCGAAGAGGTGGCGGATTTATTGGAGAATGTGCCTGAAGACAACCCATATGACGAACTTAAGAAGGCCATCTTACGACGCACAGGCTTTTCAAACGAAACAAGGTTACGCAATCTTTTCACCCAAGTAGAATTGGGAGATCGCACCCCGTCACAACTTTTGCGATACATGCGTACATTGCTAGGGGACAACAAAATGTTCGAAAATATAATGAGAAGTCTGTGGCTGGATAAACTTCCAGACACAACAGTACAAATCCTAGCACCCACAACGGAAGAGACAAATATTGAAAAACTCGCCGATATGGCAGATCGAATCCATGAAAATCTGAGGCACCGCAAAGTAAACTCAGCACAAGCACAGCAGAAACAGACGTGCGATGACGATATATCGGGACTAAAAATGACGGTCGAAAATCTCACTCGACAAGTGCAGGAATTAATGCAAATAAACCATCGTTACTCATTTAATAAACGATCGGACTACCGAAAACGAAGTCTTAGTAGAGGTTGAAGCAACACACGGGAACGAGCGAACGAAATCTGTTTTTACCACAAAAAATTCGGCACACAAGCTCGGCGTTGCACTTATCCTTGTTCTTTTAAAAACAAGAATCAGGGAAACGAATATTCCGGCCAGTAGAGACGACGACTGTCGCTGGATTTTCCACTAAAGGTCGTTTATTTTTTATTCGTGATAATAATCATGGATACAATTTCTTAATAGACACTGGAGCTGAAATCAGCGTGATACCACCTCTACATAAACAAAAAGCTATTCCACAGCCTTACCACCTCCAAGCAGCTAATGGCACACAAATACCGACATACGGTGAAAAATATTTAGACGTCAATCTCGGCCTGCGCCGCACATTTCCGTGGATTTTTACCATAGCCAACGTGACGACACCAATATTAGGAGCAGATTTCCTAGCACGGTTTAATCTATCGGTAGACATGACTAGTCGCACACTGACTGATAACCAAACAAAAATCGTAATTAAAGGTATCACCACAAGATACCAGTCTACTGGGATTAGTTCTGCCTTACCTGAAGAGACGTACATTCGTCGGCTGTTTCAAAAATACCCACAACTTACTCAGCCATTCAAAGTCACGGATAATATTAAACATAATGCAAAGCATTATATTAAAACGAATAGACAACCAGTCTACACCACCCCCAGACGTCTGAAGCCGGATAAGTACAAGATCGCAAAAGACGAATTTCAACGCATGTTGCAGCAAGGAATTATCCGACCTTCCAAAAGTGCGTGGTCATCTCCTCTACACATGGTACAAAAAGCAGACGCGACAACATGGCGTCCATGCGGCGATTTCAGGAGATTAAATGCACAAACTGTACCGGATAGATACCCTATCCCACACATTCACGATTTTGCAATCGGACTGCAAAATGCCACGGTATTTTCCAAACTGGATTTAGTAAAAGCGTATTACCAAATACCGGTGGCGGATGAAGATATCCACAAAACAGCACTGACCACACCATTTGGACTTTACGAATTCGTCAGAATGCCATTCGGACTTAGGAACGCTTGTCAAACCTTCCAAAGGTTAATAGACGAGGTTTTTAGGGACCTTCCATTCGTATTCGCTTACGTGGACGATGTCCTAATTGCTAGTAGAAACCTCGACGAACATAAACAACACTTGGAACAAGTTTTTCAAAAACTGTCCCATTACGGTTTAAAAATAAATTTGGACAAATGTATTTTCAGTCAGCAAGAAGTAAACTTCCTTGGACATTCAATTGATAAAGATGGTATATCACCATTACCCGAAAAAGTAAGCGCCATTACGGATTTTCCACAACCTATGTCTGTTAGACAAGTTCGTCGCTTCATAGGTATAATTAATTACTACAGACGATTTTTACCCAACTGTTCCACAATCCTTGCACCGTTAATGTCATTATTGAAGAACAAAACGAAAAACCAACAATTAAAACTGGACGGATCAGCTTTAAAAGCTTTCCATCAAGCTAAAACTACCTTAGTCAATTTCACAAAATTGAATTATATTAAGGACAGCGAAGAACCGAAGCTTACACTTACAACAGACGCGTCAGACATAGCTGTAGGAGCAGTTATACATCAACTGACAGGGGATACAATGACCCCTATATCGTTTTTCTCAGCCAAACTGAGCAAGACACAGACAAAGTACAGTACCTTTTCAAGGGAACTATTAGCAATTAATTTGTCAATTAAACATTTTAGACATCTGTTAGAAGGAAGAAACTTCTGTATTTACACTGACCATAAACCGTTAACATATGCACTGCATACGTATGTAGATAAATATGGTCCAAGAGAAATCAGACACCTTGATTATATTGCCCAATATTCCACAGACATCAGATACGTCAAGGGGCAAGAAAACATCGTGGCAGACGCATTATCACGAGCTGCAATAACTTCACTAAATTCCAGTTCGTTAACTATGGAATTAATTGCACAAGAACAGAAGACGGACAAGACACTCACTGACATACAACAGAAAACGTCTTTGCAACTGAAGGAAATGCCCGTACCTTTTAGTGTAACAACACTTTATTGTGATACAGCAAAAGAACAACCGCGGCTATACATACTGCCAAGCATCAGACGACATGTTTTTCTACATTTTCACAATATGTCGCATCCAGGCAAACGAGCCACCGTAAAAATAATAACAGACCGCTTTGTTTGGCCGAATATGAATGCAGATATTCGAAATTGGACCAAAACGTGTGTATCCTGTCAGAAAAATAAAATACACAGGCACACGAAGTCACCGCTGGGCACTTTCAGTGCGCCTGATGCCAGGTTCACCAATATCCATGTTGACTTGGTGAGGCCATTACCGCCCTCAAAAGGACACACCCACATTCTCACCATAGTCGACAGGTTCAGCAGATGGCCAACAGCCATACCCGTGAAAGACACATCGGCAGCGACAGTAGCTGGAACAATACTAAAAGACTGGATAGCAATTTTTGGAGTACTGTCAATACTCACAACGGACAGAGGTTCGCAATTTCAATCGAAACTCTTCGCAGAGTTCAACCAATTGTTGGGAACAACCCACATAAAGACTACTGCTTATCACCCTTGCTCAAACGGCCTCGTCGAACGCTTTCACAGACAGCTAAAAACTTCTTTGGCCACGAGTCTTAACAACGCGGACTGGTCAGATAATTTACCATTAATCCTATTAATGATCTGAAACACAATAAAAGAAGACTTACAAAGCACACCAGCAGAGCTAGTTTTTGGATCCGTAGTCACACTACCTGGACAGTATTTTAATGCATACACAGATATTTCACCCACGGCTACATTTGTGACGGAATTAAAGAACAAAATGTCTTCTCTCAAATTTACCCCCACTAGGAGGGCTGACAAACAAACATATATACCGAACGACCTTCACACATGCAAATTTGTGTTTATCAGGAATGATACGGTCAAAAAGCCATTTTATCCAAATTACACTGGACCATACCAAGTTTTGGACAGAAGTAAAAAATATTTTACTGTCCAACGGAAAGACAGGAAAGACAACATCGCGATCGACCGAATTGAACCAGCATACATTGAGGAATACCCTCAGACAATTTCCCCACCAGAACAAATTCCCTTAGAACATGGGAGACCAGCAGAAAATGACGAGGACACCAAACCCACGACAAAAATGGGTAGGAAAGTCCACTGGCCGAAACATTTCAAGGAATACATTACATATTAAAAAAAGAAAAAATTTTTTCCAATCTGGGGGGAGTATTTGTGCCAGTTGGCACAGTTTAATTTAAAATCGTTAAATACAATTTAGGCGCGCAGTGCAATTGATTGTTTCGGCGCGTTAAAAAAATGAAAATTGACACCCACGCAAATTCCGGCGTGACCTTTATATACCAAAGGTGCGTACGTAGTTGAAAGCACCCCATGTGATGTCTTCCGTCCAATGGAATTCCTCCTAGGACACATTTTAAAACTGATTTTCTAGAGCTCGTTTGGAGCCAATCAAACCAAAAATAAACATGCACAAACACAAAATCTACCTCTTTAGTCTCTTAGCCTTTCGAGCATTCTTTCGTCTCTTTAAACTCTTCCGACTCATTCAACGCTTTCTCATTAGGACTTACCACGCGTGCAAACATCAATTATTTCATTTCCACTGCTCCGCGCATTAATACTCTCTTTTAACAGACGAACATTAATATTGTCTATGTTACATATTTGAACATTCAAAGAACACAAAAAAAGAGACTCTCCACCTTTCATATGAACTCAAAAAAAAGAACTCTGAAATATTGAGAACTATGTTTTAACTTGTTATTATTTGTTATTTCTATTCCGGAAATAAACCTCCGTTTGTGTTGCACATAAGATTTCTTATTTTTATTTTTATTATTTGTGGAGGAAGTCAGTTCCCAAAAAAAGGCCAGGCGACCCCCACAACAGTCTCAATTTGAGACAACGGTTATCCAGCCAGGGACGACACGGTTCTGCCTGACCTTCGACGACCTTAAAAGAACTTTCTTTTTATTCTTCCCTTTTAGCAACCTGACCTGCCAGTTCTTTGCTACAAATAAAATACTCCTTATTGTTATTGTTTAAAAGGAAGTTTGTGTTTCTTTTGTGCCTTGCTCTTTGCTATAATTTATTAGGAAGCTAAAAATGGTGACCCCAACGTGATAATACCCCCTATATCCTAAAAATGGTGACCCCAACGTGATAATACCCCCTATATCCTAAAAATGGTGACCCAAAAGAACGCAGACCTTCTGATCACAAAACATTTCTTCCTTGAATAAAAACAAAAAAAAAGGAACCATATCGTCGATATCAAAAAACGGGAGAAGTTAAAAAAAAAAAAGCTTTGAGAAGAAACGGGTTTCTCGTCTCCCTTCTAACAAACAAACTAAGAAAAAAAACATTTTCTAATGCTGATGAATATTGTTTAAAAAAAAACAAAGAAATACATAACATTCTGTTTACAAAAGGTTTGTTTTTTCTTGGCGCACTCATCTCACGGGCAGACAACATTTCACCTTCTAGTTTCTTTTCTAAAGAGACCAGCCTGCTGTATTATTTCATACACCAAACTCAAACTATATATATAATACAAAAATTAAAAAAAAAAAAAAAAGAACTTTTCTTTTTCAAATATTTTTATTTATTTATTTATAACGGCCAACTACTGTAAGTACCGTATTCACTTCATTTTTCACACACACACACACACACACACACACACACACACACACATATATTGTTCACTCTTCTACCACTGTCCTTCCTTTTAAAAGTATATTTTTCTATTTTATTTTATTGTAAAATCTATTTTTTTCTTTTTCGGACTTAAATTTGAATTTTGTTGTGAGTGAACCCACGCACACCACAAAACACCACATCGAGACTCCTGTTTTCTCACGCCCTCGCCACCTCCCTGCTGACAAACTTAAAGCAGTGAAGGCAGAGTTCAATCATATGCTCCTTGTCTAGTCTAAATTAAAAAATTGGGTATGTGAATAAAATTCTGGTTGGCAAATTAAACCCAACTAATATGATCAAGCTTCAAGAGTCAGACAAGCTTCAAACTAACAATAGCACCAAACGAGTTCGTTAATGAAATCAAACAAAACAAGGTGAAGTAGCAACAACAGAATATCATTGAATAGGTTAGCAACACAACATGAAAAGTGTCACTGAACAATTAAGCAACACAACAGTAACAATAACAGAGTGTCATTGAATGTGCAGATGAATCCCTGTCGATTCTACTCGTAATTGAGTTCATATTTGTTTAACTTGCACAAGAAAGACAGCTGTGCACAGCATCTCTCTGATCTTCCCAAGACAGTAGGAACTGGTAATTTCCGAAGAATGTCATCTTTCTGAACATTTCCGGAATCATCATGGTCTGCAACAAACACAACTGTGCCTTGACTGACATCTCCACTGACTTTTCTCAGGAATAAGCCCCCATATGAATCCCCCATATGAATCCCCCATATGAATCCGCTTCAGAATTTAAAAAGTCAATTCAAAAGATGTAGTTGGCTTTCTTTCTTTTGCCTATGACTTGAGCCACAACAAAATCACCTTCGATGATTTTGTCATCATCATGGCCACTACTTTCATTACTAGATTCAACTAGCTGGTCTGCGTCAGATTCATCCACATCTGATTCAGACTCAGACTGATTTTCGTTGCGGAAAAACTTTTTACTGACTTTTTTTGGTTGTTTCTTCTGAGCTTTGCTCGAGCTAGCAATTTCATCTCGGACAGGTGTGGCTGTAAGAATTTGGGTTTTCCCTTTCTTTCTTCCTCTACCAGTTATTTTCTTTGGTTGTGCTTTCGACACTGGCACAATCACAGATGGTGATACATAACTGTCCATCTTCTCAAAATTGTCAGTGTGTTTATCAGCATTATCCTCATCAACATTGATCATTGGCTGATTTGTTGTTTCGACAGCAGCAAAATACAAGTGTGTAAATACTTGGCTGTTGTACGGATAAATGCCAGTTTTACTAAAGCCAGCAATTGCATTTGCTGGTGCCACAACAATCATCTGTGCCTGGCAGACAAGTTGGGGAAGGTCATAAATTGTAACAGTTCTTCCCAGGTTTGAACAAAGCCACACATCCATTGCGAGGTTGAATGCAGTTTTGAAAGGATCAAATACGGATCTATCAAATACGGATCTATCAAATACGGATCTATCAAGAAGCTGCAGACGATGTGAAGTGTGGGGTGGAATAGTTTGCATAACAATCCTATGCTCCTTGGCCAAATCAATAGCCTCCAAACTGCAATGAGAGCCATGATTGTCGAGAATCATCAGAACAGGTTCTGATTTTGTGCAATGTACATGCTTGATGAAATGGTGCAGATTCATCAATCCACCCTGACTGTCAAGCTGTACCAATAGAACCAGATGGTGCTCCATTTATGAAGTGCTCCTTATAATTCACTCATGGAAAAATAAACATAGGCGGGACACACTGTCCTGTTGCATAAACAACTGTCTTAAGGCAACCTTTCTCAGCTAACGTTATGCTGCCAATCTGCTGCTGTCCCTTAGCTGTAACAACTGCTTTGGATGTTTAGGCAGTTGTGCACCCAGTCTCATCCACGTTATAAATTTGACAAGGACTAAAGTTGGCCAAATCAGCAAAAGACAGATGCACGTGCAAATGATGTAGCTTCAGGCTTTCGGATAGACAGCTGATTGCGATCACTAAAACTTAGCCACCAGTCCTAATCAGATTTCTTTTTCTCCCTCCAATTCAAAGGCATTTGAAGATCATTCTGATGTGCATACTCATAAGCCAGCTCCCAACACTTAGTGACACTTAAGCCATGAAACAATAACTTGATATGCGCAGCAAGATCTTCTTCCATTTCAAAAAAAAACCATCTTAATGCATTGTAGCTGTAATCAATATTGTTGCCTTCCTGATATTTCATAGAATATCTTTTAAGTGTCATTCTTGGCAAATTGTTTTGCCATTGTTGAAACTTTTCATTGTTTTGCAACTGTTGAAACTTTTCTCCCTCTATGACCGCACGACATGCACGTCTCATCACATCTTCTGAAGTTTTTCCACAGTGTCTTGCGTTTGTAATTGTGTGGCATTGTCAGGGAAATTGCTTTTTCTTGTAGCTGCACAAGAGAAAAACAGTCATTATCAGGGAAATCTTCAAAGGACAGGGTAATCCAAAGAACATTCAAACAGTCATATCTAGCATGCGATGGACATAGCAACAACTTTTGTGAAAAACAGAACTAACACTTTGATATTGAGAAACTTTGACTATTTTACAAAATAATTTTTATACAATTTTGATTTCATGACATGACCATAAGCAAACGCTAACTTCCCAAAACTTAAGCTTAATAGCATATCATGACTATGCTACTACCTCAAAGCAACAGTGCCATGCCAAAAAGGGCTCAATGATGTTACAATCCTATCTATGTGCCCCAGCAAGGGAGTTTTCCAAGGATTATTGAGCATTCATCCATGTGCCAGCAAATGTTAAAGCAATGCCTGGTAGGTCTTCAAATTTAGTTATCCATTGCTTGTGGTTTTTAATTTTAAAAAGAAATTAACCAAACTTGTTCCAATGGCAGTTGGGATAAGTTGGTCACATGCCCATCTTACCCCAAATGAAACTTTTTTTAGTTTTTTCCGAGACAGTGGTAAATTAAGAGGTTTTTCACTTTGCATGAAGATAGTGCAAGTAGAAGAGGTCAGAAGAATGCCTGAACCTTTCTGCTAGGAACACAATGGTGGCTAGCAGAAAAAAAAATTGTTCACATGGAAATATTTACTTTTTATGTGCAAAATTGGATTTTTCCATTTATTTTGACCATGGTGAACATTCATAAAAATTTATTTAGGGCAATTAAACTAGGGCAAAGCAAGAGTTTTCCACAATCAACATCGACTCATGAAAATCACAGCTGATATCATTTTCAACCGGGTGCCCAACTTACCCCAACCTCCCCTACTCTTCATTGTTAAAAGGAAGTTTGTGTTTCTTTTGTGCCTTGTTCTTTGCTATAATTTATTAGGAAGATAAAACAATTATCTCTCCTAAAAACTAACCTTGAAGTTGAAATTAAAAAAAGGATATAAATTTAATATTATTATGTTCTTTTTTTAAATGGTGTTTTAACTTTTTTTTTTTAAATATTAAGTTTTAATATAAACATGACTCTTGTCAGCTATTTCATCGCCAAATTATAACCGATTAAAAAATATTATTGCATAAATATTAAACATTTTATAGACGGCTCTCATATTTGTGTCTTTTTACAGAACAAAAGTATGAACATTCAGTAAAGCCGTATTTAATGTACAAATGTTTATAATATTAATCATTCAACTGTAAAAATCTTAAAGCCCAACAAAATGATTACAAAGATTAATTATTAATTGCAGTTTGAAGAAGATAAACAAAGGTTTTAAAAAATCATTAAGTTTTTCCATACTTCGTATAGTCGGACGTCACGGAATCATGTGTTCTTTTTTTTGCATTCGGTTGGCAATGCCTACCGTACACGAAACAAAAAGTAAATAACCTCTTACAATGAAACGATGGTAATTAATCAAAAACAAAAATTACATAAACTTTTTAACGAAAATAAAAAAATGTTTTTGAAGTATTTGAACCGTCATTTTAATTTTTTTAAACGAAAATAAAAAAATTTAAAAAATAAGAAATTCGTTTTTCTTTATTTTAGGTAATCAGTCAGCGTCAGGGTGATTAAAACTTTTTTGAATCAGATTTAAATCATCATCAATTTCTGGCTATGATTACAGTTTAATTGGCTGACGTACCGTGAGAAATTAATCTCACAAACTCAATACTCCCTGGCTGAGACAAAAATAATTCAACAATTACAAAATCATACCTTTAAACTCAAATTTTATTCAGTTATAACATCAAAGAAATGTTATTGGTCCAGGTACAGTCCTTGCAAAATGGTGGGTCAGTTTTGCCTCCCAAATTGGGATCCATTAACTCCTTTTGTTGGAGTGGTAACGTGGTTTTCCTTCAAAAAGGTCCATGATAATTCTTGGTGTTCTCGGCAAGAAATCTGGTGCCTTTAATTTGAATTGAGAAAAGTTCAAACATTCAGGTGATATAAACATGAAAATGTTCAAAGATGCCATCCTCTAATTAGGATATCTTCGGCTCAATATAAAGGTGTCTCTGCTTGTAGAGATTTCAAGTCCTTTTTTTCACCAAACCTTTAGGTGATAGAAACATGAAGAAATTGTTGTGGCTCCATTCTTGATAAGACATTCTTCTCGGAACTGACTTTGGCGAGTCTCGCTTTTGCCAGAGACTTTCGTAGACTGAAAAACAAAATGGATGTTTACAAAAAAGGCAACAAGTAATTATCTTGGCCCATACAAATTAACCAATCACAGGTTGCCTACAAGAAATGTGCATAGGCGGCTTAAAACATGAAAATGGCATTGTAATTGGAATTTCTCACACACTGTCAAGGAGGGGAGGAAAAAATAATGGATAACCATTACTTTTTCCCAATACAATTAATAATAAGGTCGGATAAATGACAAATAACAAGTTAATCCGATATACATAACTCTTAACTCAGACAAATTTTTCAATTTCAATATGTGTTAATTTGCTGACAATTCAAATTGAGATTCCATAATTATATAACTTTAATTCAGTTAAAACTTCTTAATTTTAATATGTGTGCCACTGTCTGCTGTCAATTCCAATTGAAACTTCAATAATTCTTATGCATCCAGATATTAGTTAATGACCATTATATATGTGGAATGACCTGTGGAGCTTCATTCTTACAATTTGAACAAAGCCACTCCCCTAAGGTATCCTGCTGATTAACTCCTATGCAGCTGAAATGGTACCAGCTGTCACAGGAATCATAGCACACCTTCCTCAATAAACTTAATAAATACAATATCATCATTATCCTTAACTTCCAAGGGCACAAGATTTTTTAAGGAATGGCCCTGTTTGCACCTGTCTTTAAGAACGACAGTGGAACAAACATTAATATCATTTCCAGTAATTAATTTGATTATTTTACCAACATTCCAAAATTGTCTGGGTTTGTTAGGGGACTTAATAAGCACTATCTCGCCAACAGATAACTTTGGGGAACAACTGCTCCCAATTTTGGCATCGACTTCCCTTAATGACCAGAGGTAATCATTGTACTAGATACGATTGAATTTTTCAACAAATTTATTCCCCATGTAACAAGGCAGTCCTATTTGGGGGGTCAGGACATAATTTAGAATCATAATTATTAATAAGCAAACGAGGTTGATAGCTTGGTAAAAAATGATTTGGCGTTAAAATACTAAAATCTCTGTCGGCAGAATTGTGAGAGGTTTGTCATTTATTGCCTTTTGCACATCAGAAAGTGCAGTCAGAAATTCAAAATGATCCAATTTTCTTCTGCCCAATAGTTTCCTCATACATTGCTTGACAGTTTTAATTAGCTTCACCCAGTCAGAATAAAGAGGAATTGTTCGATGGATTATGTGAATAGATTTAAATTGTTCCTTCAGTTCATCAGATTCGAGCATGTTCGACAACAATATTCTGGAAACAAATATATATATATATATATATATATATATATATATATATATATATATACGAATATTCATGCGTAGGGACAGCAAATAAATTGGTGAACCTAAGTAAATTGCACGCAAACGCATGCATGTATATGGGTGTACATAAATATGTACATTTTAACTTCTACCCCTCTAACCTTTATGGAAAATTGTCCGGTAAAATTCACACCCACTTGTTTAAATGGGCGAACAAAGTTCACCCTATGAGCAGGCAATAAAGACCCAGCAGGTGCCTTTACACACAATGCAAGTATGCAAAAAGGCTTTTATGGCTTGTCTTCCCTGAGGGATCCAAACCCAGACTGCCTTAACTTACTAAGGGTTAAATTATTATGTGACAACAGTTAATATGAGCCTCCTTAATCGCCAGTTTTGTTAAATAATGATTTTCCCAACAAAAGGGGAAACTTGACCTCAAAGGGCAGAATATCAGAATTCTGTATTCTACCTCTTGTTCTAATTAACCCATCTTTATTAAGGAATAACCCTAACGCAGTTACCCTAAGGGGAGGCACCTTATCGGAAGGTTGTTTCAAATAACCTAGTTCATGTGAGAAGGCCTCCATTTGCATGTTAGCAAATAGCAATAATTTTTTTTTTTTTTTTTTTTTACATGGGGGTCACCACTTATCAAGGCCCGAAGGCCACTCAGGGATAAGGGTTATTGCGTGTACAGTAATCAATGAGATAGTATTGTTGTAATCATTAGTATTGAGGGTTTTGATAATGTCTTACTTAAGGAGTTTGTTTGTCAGGAGTTTGTTTACGTTGGACTTGAAGACGTCCAAGTTGTAGTCAGATAGGAAACAGGCAAGTGGCAGAGAGTTCCACTGACGTGCAGTTCTAAGAAAGAAGCTTTGTTCATGGAATCTATGTTTGGATTTAGGCACAGATAAAGAGTGGGGAAAATTATTGACAGTAGTTTCAGCCAGACGGGTGTTTCTCGTGAAAGATTGGCGAGGGGGACGAGGGATTGGAGCTTAGACGAGCACCTGCCATAATCAATTTGGCCCTATTGAAATTGTCAGCACTACAGTGATGTAACAAAGGGAACATATTTTGATTTGCGTAGAACACCAAATCTGATGTTAATATCTTCTGAAAATTTTGGATCTCTGTGATCCTGTTTTTCAATGAATATATTTTTCTTGGATCCCTGTCCGTTCAGAACCCACAAAAGAGCTACTTGGGAATCAGACATTAGGAAAATATTATCAATGTTAAGAGGCCCCAAGGCACCCAAAATCTGAAGGGCTGCCATAAGGGCTAAATACATAGCCATTAATTCCCAAGTGGGAAGTGACTTTCCCTTAATGGGAGCTACTCTGGCCTTTGCGAACATTTAGCTCTCTGTTTAGCATACAAGGTGAATCCATACATGTTTTTCGACGCGTCACAGAAACAAATAAATTCGACAGAACGATTTTCAGACAATACACGCCTGGGAAATTCAAATTTCCCCAAATTATTTAGATCCTTGGCATGGTTTTGCCACAGGTTGATGAGCTCTTCAGGAATCCGCTAATCCCAAGACAAGTTGTTTTTCCAGATCAAGCTGAGAAGGATCTTCCCCTGTATCGTGACGGGAAGAAGTAATGATAAAGGGTCATATACTCCTGATATTTGCGAAAGAATCCCCCGTTTGGTATTGAACCCAGGGTCCACTAAAGTGGGAGAGAGTTTGAACGTATCCCGAAGAGGAGCATATTGGTATCCCAATACCTTCTCAAAGGCTGGGAATGGAGATGAAATAGCTTCATCCTCCAACATTTTATCTAGTATCTTAGAGCAGTTAGAATTGCAGGATCGCAGATCGAATCCTACCTCTAACAATCTGCTGCAAACATTGTTATAAATAGTAAGGATTCTCTGTCACAACTGGTCATGACAAGATTATCCACGTAAAAATAGTTGGATATAGCATACGATGCTGAATCTTTCGCATCTTTTTCTGCAGGGAAAGGGCTAGCATTGAACCCAAATATGAAAGGGCTAGCATAGAACCCAAATATGAAAGGGCTAGCATTGAACCCAAATATAATTATTTTGTACCTGTGCATACATAATCTGTCACCTTTCTTAAGGAAAAAGCAAAATCTGTTCTTATCCTTGATTAATTAACATCATTTCATTGTAACAGGTTGTTTACTTTTGTTTTGTGTTAATTAATAAATTTATTTTGTTACTTAACATGGTTATATTTTAAGTTCGTTGATTAACTTGTTGCTTTTTTGTTGAAATTTACAGGACTAACTTCAGCTGGCGCTTGCAGGTATAGTATTATATACTATAGTATTATATATTAGATATTATATATTTGTGTATTTTTTTTTTTTTTTTTTATTTATTTTTTTTTTTACTGCTTCGGCAATTTCTGGGATTAACCTCATTCAGGTATAGTTTGATCGCTAACTTGTTTCATTTTTGTAAACTGCTTTGGCAATTTCCGGAACAGTAATCATATAATCATTTTTTAAATTTTTTTTTTAATGTTATTATTCAACATTCTTTCATTGTTCTGATTTTTCAGCGTCCCAAATTATATCTTGCAAAATATACTTATTTTTGTTATGTCTCTGCTGGTTATCTCCCCTAGATTTAAGTATCCGTTGACCGTGGACATAATCGCCAATTTCTTCCTAAGGATAGATATTAAACTTAAGACGAATAAATGCAGAGACAGTTAAGTTGCAACACATTATTTTTGTTCTGTCACACGGATTAGAGTTATTTCCCTTTGTTTATTAACTTCACTTTCTTTTGGTTACGTTTTGCAATTTTTAGACGCTTATGTTTGTTGAGAGAGTTGAGCCATGAGATAACCATTTTATAGTGAAACAAGGGTTTTCTTTTTAATTCGGTCATGTCAGTAGTTATCTGATTTGAATAAGAAAAACCAGAGTTTGAAGGAAAATATTATCTTTACAATACATATGTCTTTACAATATCTTGTACGAGCCTTTTTCAAGTCTCACACAAAACACACATTCATATTTCAAGCTGTCATATACATACGCGCACACAAACATACGCGCCCACGTCCACACATGTACACATATTCACGTTCGCGTACATACACTCACATTCACGTATATATACACACACGCTTACGTATACACATGACTCACACACGCGAACACGAACACACACATGGACGACGTCACTTCCGCTTTCTAAGGAAATACACATGCGCAAAAGACACTCCAGAAGCGAGTATAAAACATGGAGACAAGTTGTTTCTAACTCTCTTTTTAGGACCAACTCTCAACTAGAGAGGTTGGGCGAACAAGCCGCCGCCGTTTCGCCGCGCGCGCACACGCACCTCACGCCCACTTCCTACTATGTATGGGGCACGAGCTAATGACTGTATGTATACATTCTCCCTCTTTCTCTCTCCATCTACTACTGGCCACTAAGAACAGCTTTGCGTAGCTGACTACTAACTGATGACAACTCTAATATCCTCTTCCTTGCCTACACGCTGAATTCTCATTTCCACTACAACACTCACTTCAATTCCCACGCGCGAACAAACAATAGTGACCCAAACTTGAGATGAAAACACATTTCCTTTTCTTGCTACAACACCAGTCCTGCAACGGACATTGGTTACATACGCGCGGACATGTTATAACTAAAATGTTCATTTCTTTCAACAGTAAATAAACGACGTTTATCTTATCCATTACTTGAGTCTTTGTTTCCTTCAATTCCCATTCGTTTCATTGTTCTTTTGTAACGGGATTGGGGTATTTATATATCCTAGTCCCCTACAAATTTGGTGACCCCTTTATTTAAATGAAATGGATGAGGTTGAATGAAGCACTCATACGCACACAGACTCTTTCTCTACAAAGATAAACTTTCCCTCTTCACCACTTAATGAGAGACGCACGCCAAGGTATAAACTTTTCCTCTTCACCAGCTAACAGAGAGAGACGCACGCAAAACTAACCACGTGTGGTACCTTTTTCTTTCACTTGTTTCTTTCACCAAAGAAATTCCTGTTCGTTTAATTCAATTTAACACGTCGTTCGTTTCTTCCTCGAGACAATTCATTTTCCCTCGGAACGCGAGAGGAGCACGCATTTCCTCCTATGCCACAAGTCCACAACAAACTGGCGCCCGACTGACGTGGAACGAGCAGGCATGGCGACCCTACCGTTTTGAGATTAATTGTTTTGAGCGAGACGCGCGTTTTATTTGATAAAGAAAAAAACGAACTTCTCAACAAAGAAAACCAAGCGAACCACTACCCACAGGAATAACTACTACCAACCACAATGACGAACCCTCGTCAGACTCAGCAAAAAAAAAAAAAAAAAAAAAAAAAAAAAAAAAAAACGAACACGGAGCTGTCGACTTTCATATCGAATTTAAAAACAAATTCGAGCTTGACAAACATTTTCACGGTTTCCTGACATTACCCTGCAACAAACGCGAGGAGCAAAATCACATAGGCCTATGCAATTCCCTCCCGCACAAGCAGACGCAACAACAAAGAAACAGGACATCCCTATCAACACATAGGAAGAAGTTGAATCAACAATACGAGTTCAGATGCACGACGCACGCGGATAAACTCAAAACTTGGAAGTTTCGTTGACAGCCGGCAACCACGAACGAATACACAACAAACGCCCGTACAGACAATGTACACACACTACCGCAGACGCACATGCGAAGACAACGGCAACCAAACTCCGTTCAACAAGAACGAACGCGCGACAAGCGCCAGTCCAAACGATGCACACATTACCGCAGAATCACATGCGACGATACCGTCAACTGGGCACACACACGACACCGTCAACACGAAACAAAAATTTTCCTTCCAAACGGAACAATTCACTTCTCTGTCCAAGCAACTCTTTGCACATGTCAACACACAACAGAAACCAAACCAACAAATGTCAGCCAAAAAAAGAGTAAACGCATTTTCCACGCGTAAGTAAATACTTTTTTTTACGAACAAACTCCGTTTTTGACATTCCGTTCCTTTTTGACGTTGTTTTTTCAAACAACCACACCAACAGCAAAAAAAAAAAACAGGACAAAAAAATCAACTGCCGAAAACATTACTCACAAAAAAAAAAATATATATATATATACATAAATATATATACATTACATTGCATGTATTTTTTTTTCCTAGGAAGGGGAGTATTTGTACGAGCCTTTTTCAAGTCTCACACAAAACACACATTCATATTTCAAGCTGTCATATACATACGCGCACACAAACATACGCGCCCATGTCCACACATGTACACATATTCACGTTCGCGTACATACACTCACATTCACGTATATATACACACACGCTTACGCATACACATGACTTACACACGCGAACACGAACACACACATGGACGACGTCACTTCCGCTTTCTAAGGAAATACACATGCGCAAAAGACACTCCAGAAGCGAGTATAAAACATGGAGACAAGTTGTTTCTAACTCTCTTTTTAGGACCAACTCTCAACTAGAGAGGTTGGGCGAATAAGCCGCCGCCGTTTCGCCGCACGCGCACCTCCTACTATGTATGGGGCACGAGCTAATGACTGTATGTATACATTCTCCCTCTTTCTCTCTCCATCTACTACTGGCCACTAAGAACACCTTCGCGTAGCTGACTACTAACTGATGACAACTCTAATATCCTCTTCCTTGCCTACACGCTGGATTCTCATTTCCACTACAACACTTATTTCTCTCCCCATGCGCGAACAAACAATAGTGACCCAAACTTGAGATGAAAACACATTTCCTTTTCTTGCTACAACACCAGTCCTGCAACGGACATTGGTTACATACGCGCGGACATGTTATAACTAAAATGTTCATTTCTTTCAACAGCAAATAAACGACGTTTATCTTATCCATTACTTGAGTCTTTGTTTCCTTCAATTCCCATTCGTTTCATTGTTCTTTTGTAACGGGATTGGGGTATTTATATATCCTAGTCCCCTACAATCTTTACAATAATATGTCTTTTATTTAACTGGAGCATTAACAAGTAAGCTAAATTGCTAGGTCAACAGGCATTATAGTAGAAATGTAATGTAGTCCCAATTGGTCTTCAGTATGAAGTAGCTTGTCCTCCGGCAATTCCTGCTAGGGGACGAGATAAGCAATTCAGTGTTCTGTCAGATTTACATCTCAACTTAAACTGTTGTATTTGGTGCGCATTCAGCACAAATCAGTACTGTGTATGTGCAGTGATGTACTAATCGCTTGTGTATCAATACAATAGACTTGATGTATTTATTTTCGCCAACCAAATCACAACTAACAACTGCACAAGGAATTGCATGCACATATAAGATCAAATAGATCTATTGTCATATCACTGTTACAAGTTATTGTGCAAATGTTTTCCTTTCTTTTCCTCATCTTGGTGATGATAATTTTTAGAAATTTTCAGCCATTGAACTCCAGAAAAGACAAGAAATGTAAATATCTTTTGCTTTTGTGCCAGATTTTAGAAATTGAGTAGAAATAAATATTGAGTATATATTATAGGAAAAATATATATTCACAACTATGGACACTTGAGAACCCTACTTTTTTTTTTATATAGTGTTGAACATAGGATTCCATTTTTATTGAAATATTAATAAAACTGTTGCATCAATATATCTGATGGTAGAAGAATATTGAGCAATGATGCAGTTTGTTGCCAATGACATCGAATGTTTGAGTCTCAATAGCGATTTTTTTCCAATTGAAGTTTTGTATAAGCAACTGAGTGAGATTATTTTGATGACCAATCAGCATTAAGTATTTTGATTGATGACCAATCAGCATTAAGTATTTCAACAAACGTTTATCCGCTGCTGATTATTGTTGTTGAGCAACAAGACTGTTGGGATTCACAGTTGGTTTCCACATCAGGCAGGAAGATCTGACATGAAAATCCACTTTTCTCCAGGGCAAAGACGGGGTTTCTGGAGGTGGTGGTGGTGAATGTGGGGACAATCATAGATGGAATGCTCCGCAGTCTCCTCCTCTACACTGCACTTGTTGACCACCCAGTTGATTTTGGCAAGCTTCAATTCCTGGTGACGACTGCTTTGTGTGACCTGCTTAGCTCTGTTTCCACCAGACAGTAAGGCTTCTCCCTTTGGTCAGCATAGATGCGTTTGATTCTATTGTGAAATGCCCAGTCACCTCTAGTTTTATGGTTGCTTTGGGCAACTCATGATGGTAGTTGATTTCAGCCTGGTCTGTATTAAACCCCTGAGGCTTGAACATTAGCCAGTTCATTACGGATGATGCCACAATGACTAGGACACCAAATGAAGATTACTTAGTGCCCCTGCACTTGAAGATCGGAGAATTTGCTGCTCCTTGTTGTTGTGGAATAAATTTGGTGAATGTAAGGGCAGATTGCAGAACTAATAGTCTGTCATTTATCACTCTGGCATTTTGCTTCAGCAAGGATGATGTTGAGGGTCTTGAGTCCCTTGATCACTGCTTGAACACCATTTACCAGTTAGTTTGGTGAAAGAACGATGGAACCGGAGATCACTTGAATTATTGTTATGATGATTCAACCTGTTGAGTTATCACTTATTGCTGCCCCGTCTGTGTAAATAATGAGGTCGAAGGTGTTCCAGCCTTTCTCCAATTTCGTAGGCTCTGCTTTTTGTCAGTTCCATATCCCAAGACTTAACTGGTTGTTTGAAGATACGGTTATCTATCTCTATCCAAGGAGGGAGAAGTTCTTATAGAGCCTGAAGATATGGAAACAAGTATTAAGTCTGAATGGGAGGACGAGGGATTTAGGTTTTGCTCCCCAAGCCGTGGGAAACCACGAAGGACAGCAAAATCTTCGATGAAGAAAAAGGTTACACTACACTCGACTGCAGAATCAGCTGTTCAGTTCAGTGAGTGGAAGGAGGAGGGTTTACTATCTCTATCCCAATTCTAGAAAATACCAAGAGATGAACAGACAGATGAGGACCCCCATGGTGCTGGTGGATTGTAGCATAGGCTGTCCTTACGGATGTTGCTGGGAGGTAGAAAACCAAATGAGGGTAGATAGAAAAAACCGAAATGTGTGTCTCACGGAATTTAAACAGTGAATCTTGTAGAATAAAACAATATTTTATAAAAGAATAGAACAATGAATTATTTGAGGGGAATTTTGAAGCATTTAAACTGCTGATTGGAAAGTCATGTGACCTCACCGAACATTGAATTGTGAAAATCTTGTGAAATAAAATCTTTTTATAGAAGGAAATAGTGGATTACTTGAGAGTCATTTTGAAGCATTTAACTTGTCGAGTAGAGAGACATTTGGCCTAAAATTAAAGAAAGAAATAATTAGAAGTATTTGCATGTCATTTTAATGTTGTTTTCGCAAGTAAATATGATATTATAATACGATGATCAATAGATAAAAGTGAAATACCTTCACATTTGAATTGTTTATAATGACAGCATAAAGAAAATTACAATCATGGCAAAAAGAACAGTGAGGTTAAAATCATGAGATCTAAATGGTTAATTACGCTTGACACTGTTGCATGTAAATGTTGCCAGGTTAGAGTTAGCCACAAATAAGGTCAGTCTGAATTGCTTTTACCAATGCAGACTTTTAAGGAAGTGACCAATATAACTGATGCAGTGACAGCTGAGATATAGCAACTAGACAGTTTTCTACAAAGGTTATTTCAGTTATTAACATAAGGTGCATCGGACAGGGCAGTTGTTAATGTTACTCTTAGAGCATGTGTGCATCAAGTTGAATATGTTGTCTCTGGGACACGTCACCGAGTATAGTAACCTTGGGAAAGTTGAAAGATATACAGACCGAGTTGTTACATAATTTGAGGTTGCTTGTAGACCTCACCAAACAATTGTAGAAGTATTACAGTGCATTAAGGTACATCACATTGTTAGAAGAGAAAAAACTTGTGGTGTTAGTGTCCATCCCATTTGAAGTATATCAACCTACCCATACCATACCCTCGAGTTGACCAAATACTGGGAGCACTGACTAGATTTCCGATTGAGATGGAGTTTGTGGCTCGAACGAAATTTATGCGATTAACAAACGAAGAAGCGAATGAATGTAAAATGGATGCGGATTTGAAAAGACAAAAAATTATGAAAAATTGTCAGGTAAAAGTGTTGACCAATGCAGAGTTACCCTCAGCAGTGGTTGTGTGTTATGGAATTTGGGCAGTAACAAGAGCAATAATATATACTCAATATTTATTTCTACTCAAGCAAGAGAAGATTGAATTATTTAGAATCTGTGACCAAAACGATATCAATTGCATCCCCATTGTCAATTATAGGATTGCCCATGAGATGTGCGGCCTTTGGGGCATCGATTTCCTTGCCACCATATTATCAGGAGGAAAAGTTTGAAACCAAAGAATCATTCATGCAATGTGAGTGAATGGGCAGGGTTTTGGGAATTTATAATGAAGAATTATTTGGATCCTTCAAACTACTGTTCTCATCTTGAGTGTCATTTTCACGTTTCAATTGATGTTACCTCCAACCTTCTTCAGGTGTATCTTCGCAAACTCAGGAATGTTGCTGTTGGACTCAAGAATTTGGACAGAATTTTGAACAGAACATTGTTTATTTATTTCATGTGGTAGCATGCTCTCGTTCCATCAGCCATGACTAAGTCCGAAGTAATTTGCAATTGTACTTTTTTGGTCACCCACACTAAGAATTGGACCTTTAAGAGAATATCACTTTTACAATTGATTTTTCCAAGTACTCTAACCACTGTGCCATGAGTCGTTGTGAACAGTAGTTCAAAGAATACAAATAAGATAAATAACCAATCCTCATCTCAAAAATTAAAAAATGTTATCGTGAAAAAAATTTCCTAATGTTATGGAAAATGCCTGAAATGTTGAAGCCAGTTGAGAAGACCAGCTTTGACCAATTAGATGCGCAGTTAGTTCTGCTAGACAGAGGGAATTGAAGGGAGAGTTAGGATATGTTTGGTAGAATGTCTTGCCTATGGTAATTGTAATACGGCTGGTACTGAAAAAACATATGAAAAGATTAAAAGATTAAGTAAACTTGAAACATTGATAACAGAGCACTTGGGTGAAATGGGATACAATGAGTGATCGTCATTGAGATCGAAGTACAGATGAAAATCCCATCTGCAAAAAAGGTGTTCAACCATTAACAACAGGTTTTAAGGGGAAATTTTAACGGCAGGTTTTAAAAGGAACATCTTTTTTACTTTAAATGTAAAAAACAAAAAAAAGAGTAACTGTAAAGGGCACTGAGAGCCTACTTTGATAGCGAACTGAAAGACTTTCCGTTGCTTAGTCATTGATTTCTATTTGTCATTTTGCACTGTGACGCAAATTATGAATTGCATGTGACGCGAACTATGAATTGCATGTGACGCAAACTATGAATTGCACTGTGACGCAAACTATGAATTGCATACATGCAATCTACCATCTAAAGAATCAGAACATATTAAATATTAAATTATTGCATATCCAAAATGAATTATTTGAAAAACTTGGTTACAACTTTTTTTTTTTTTTTTTACTTTATATTAGCCTGGGTGCCTGGCGTTGCCCGGGTGTTTGTAGGTGTGTGTTCAGCAAAAGAAAGAAAAAAGAAATGTTGTAGTAGGCAGGCTCGAACCTGTGATGCAAAGGCAGAAAATCAAGCGGAGGTTTGTTGATTGAGGTGTGTTGATTGAGGTGTGTTGACTGAGGTGTGTTGACTGAGGTGTGTTGATTGAGGTGTGTTGATTGAGGTGTGTTGACTGAGGTGTGTTGATTGAGGTGTGTTGACTGAGGTGTGTTGATTGAGGTGTGTTGATTGAGGTGTGTTGACTGAGGTGTGTTGACTGAGGTGTGTTGACTGAGGTGTGTTGATTGAGGTGTGTTGATTGAGGTGTGTTGACTGAGGTGTGTTGATTGAGGTGTGTTGACTGAGGTGTGTTGATTGAGGTGTGTTGATTGAGGTGTGTTGATTGAGGTGTGTTGACTGAGGTGTGTTGACTGAGGTGTGTTGATTGAGGTGTGTTGACTGAGGTGTGTTGACCGAGGTGTGTTGACCGAGGTGTGTTGACCGAGGTGTGTTGATTGAGGTGTGTTGATTGAGGCAAAAACAAACAAATTAGGGTAGTAGGCAGGCTCAAATCTGTAACATGCCAGAGGAAAAGGAGGTGAAAAAAAAATCCCCAAAGTCTTATCGACGTGCCCACCGTGATTGTGACGTCACCGGCAGCTGAAATAACGTCTTTTATGCAATGTCATTGACATGAGGTTTGAATGACTTGCAAAAATGTCAGCGAAAAGAACCGACGCCTCCCTGTAGAAAAGTGCCCAGTTGAGGGTGAAGGAATTAATGTTTTTAACCAATTTTTTTATATTTATCGTCTGAAGGGTCAAGCTTCAAAAGGATACCAATCTCATAAAAATCTGTTGCCTCTGTTGAAAGTTTTAGGCAGACATACAAACATACATACATTTAAACAAATAGGTGAGATTTATATGTGATATTATATAAATATCTTTTCTGGTGTGCTGAACAACAAAGTTTTTTTTATGTCAATCATGAAGTAAATGACAAAAACGATAAAGGTCGAATGTGACAACATTGGAGATTTTTAAAAAGTGTTGATATGCTACTGAGACAAACCTCAAGATTCAGACGGTGGAAAAGAAAGGAAAGAAAATGCAGAAAAAGGAAAGGAGAGAAAGAAAAGTCAGAAACTGTTTGTAGAAGTTGTAAAAGAAAAAAAAAGGTTGGTAAGAAATATGGTTTACTCCAAGAAAACTTTCAATTATTCTTTGGCCAATAAACCTAAATGAGATTTGGCAATAAATTAACTTCCCTGAAGATTTGGGAACTGGAAAATTGATTTTCAGTTTTGTAATTTCCCCTCAAAAGATCCCTGTACCCTGGTTACACACTCAAAGTATTTTAATGATTGTTCTATCAAATGCTGGTTTGGCTCCAAATTAGGAATGAGGAAGCAGACTTAGTAGCAACAACTGAAACTTTGTTATCCTCAGAACTAAAAAAAAAAAAAACCAGAGAATCACCTGCAAAGTTTCTCTTCATTTTGCTGTGAGGAATTCCAATGAAAAGTCATTCCAACTTCCACTTTCTCCAAATGTTCACCTGTCTGATAAATTTGATGCGACCATATTCCATCTGAGATGGATGCTTGCAGTGGTGTTTCTCAAGAATTTGTGCTGGGTCCTATTCTCTTTCTACTGTATGTAAAGAACATACCAAAAGTGATTAGTGGAAAAGATTCGAAACTCATAAAAGCAAAACTGACAATCTCAATACTAATGACTTGAGATTGTCCACTTTGCTTCTGGAAATGGTCCATTGAATGTCAGTAAATGTTGCCATATTGCAACTTTTGCTAGTCACTGATCTGCTCATAAGGTAAATGAAATAAAAGATCATGCCCTTCTGGTTAACTTGTTCTTCAAGTCATCGAAACATTGCATTCTGGCTACTAACAAAGCAAAGAAACTATTTCTTATTTAATGTTCTTTCTGCAGCCTTACTCCTAAAATATTTTCCTCTACTCCTCATCTGTGATATGCATCTATTCAAATCAAAATGAAATTCCTATCCAATCATGTACCATAAAAATGTAATTTTTTTTGTTCCTCTTTTCTTTAATGTTTGGTGTTTTTTTTTATTTCAATAATTGCTCAGATGGGTATCATTTTCATTGTTGTGATTAGACTTTTCTCTTGACATATTTTCAATGATTTCGTTTATTACTTTATCTCAGATTACACACTGTCATAAAGAGAGAGGAGTATTTTGTATTTTACGTTATGGAAGGAGTGAAAACTTAGATGTTTCTAATGGTTTAATCAGCAACAATACACCTTTTGTTTTTATCCAGCGATATTTTAACTTTTCGGATTTCCCCATCATCCTCCCCGCCCCTCCAAATAATTGGATTTCATATGATTTATTATAAGTTTTTTTTTTTTTATGGACTATAATCTAATTGAAGTTGCAACTGGTGTAAGATTTTTTTGGTCCCAGATGTCCTCTAATCCTGCTCTTGGGTTTGTAACCAGTGTGCTGAAATCCAATAAAAGATGAAAGGTTAAATCACAATTACTGAGTTTGTCGTCATCTCCAACTTCAGGGTGAATAAGGATTCTAAAACATATTCTTTTCAAAACTCCCAGTAAATTGTCACTGGAAAGGTATGTTCTCTTGACACATGAAGAGAAATCTTACTCTCACCTGTATTCTGTTCTTAAAATAATATCATTTGTTATGATGTTCAGAAATTTTCATACACTCCTTCACTAAGAATAGTATGTTCCAATTGTTGTAACCTCTTTTTTTTTTTTTTACTATTCATTGACGTCTAAATCCTGTAGCGTCAGCTTAGGAAGCTAATCCTCTAATTGTATCTCAGAAAATTTCACAATCACTCAATATAAACGGTTTTTACAATAAAGTCCTGTATATTTATTGCTAGTGTTAGCGGCTTGGTCCAACACGTTTTCTCAGTTTGAGTAGGAGATAAATTCTCAACTGAATACTAATTTGATGACATAAACAAAATCCACTGCAAACAACAAAATCTCAAAGAAATTTTTTTTCTAAATTAGCAGCAACAACAATAATAATATATTATATATAAAGGACAGTTTTCTGTGTGTTAAAAGTTAGAAATTACACAAAACACAGCCACAAGGCTGCTATAAATTTTTTTAGCATTGCCCTATACTGAATATAGGTGAGATTTATATGTGATATTATATAAATATTCTTTCAGCAGAAACAAAAGGGATATTTAGACATATTTTTTCAGTGAACTTTGGTGTGAAACTTGAATTAAAATGCCTGTCAGGTTAGAATCAAAGTTTAACACATATTAAAGGAAGATTCTTCTTGGCTGGGAAGATGGAAGGAAAAATAGAGTTAAATAGAAAAGGGGAATAAAGAGATATAGTGAGGAAGTGAAACTTAAAAAAAATGTTCCATATATTTTTAAAACTTTTCAATGTTGTTGCACCCCCCCCCTCCCGGACAACATTGAGTAGCAATGTTAGTAACAAGATGAATGATAAAATTGCAGAAAAAACTGACAAGACTTCCTCTGGCAAGACAAGAAGATCTTGAGGAAAAATGTTGAATTTATAGAGAAGCAAAATGTGCTGTTGCTGCTAATAGTTGAGTTCATTTAAATTGGTAGGGGAGAGAAACGTGTTGCTGCCGTTAACCTATCAAAATTTGAGGGGAGAACAACAGAACAATAGAACAGGTCTAATAGTTTATTGATAACAAAAAAAATTAATATTCTTCTGCGATCAAAAACTCATAACAATTTTAAGGGGGAATAAAAAAAAGAAAAAAAAAAAAGGAACAAAATTTATTGTTTCGTTTTAATGAGATTCTCGCAAAACAAAACAGATATTTGCGAAATTCCATTTGTATTCATTTTTTTCAAGGAAATTTTCAGATATTGGAAACAGTTTTTTTAAAATATTTTTAAAATAGTCGGAGTCATTACAACTTTTTTTTCTTAAAGGTGAAAGAACAAATAGGGGAAAATAAAGGCGTGAATTAAATCAATAAAAATGAAAAATACTGATTATATCAAATACTTTTATGTTTACATCATTATATGAACATTTATCACCGTCACATTTTCAGCTGACTTTCTTGATATTCATAAGTTTTATGCATTCCTTAACTTAATAGCTTCTGTCTATTGCTAATAGCTTTATGACCATGGCTTAAAAAGGTATATATAAATAAAAAGGAACAAACCAAGTTATGTGTTCATCAACGTTTCATCTTTATTTCGAGACTTCCTCAGGATGAAGACAAAACGTTGATGAACACATAACTTGGTTTGTTCCTTTTTATTTCTCTAATTTGTTGGAATACTATTTCCCTTACTCTCATCATATATATATATATATATATATATATATATATATATATGATAAAAATGGAGAAAAAGAGGAAACTATCTGACAGCAAATAATTTTATAATAATAATATATAATAATAATAATAATTGCCCAAAACACATGTGAAATAATTTTTATTTAGTTTAGATATATTTTTATATCTTGTTTAAATAAAAGGAAGAATAAAGATGTTTTTATATTGGAAACAACATTTCAAATGAATAAAATATTAAGAAAACAGAGAGAAAAATGATTTGGTCATTACATTTCATTAGTCATTTGTAATGTCTTCTTTGCTGTTGACCTTTCATGAAATTGAAGAAAGCTGTTTTCACATAAGATCTTCCAGTCAATATATATACATATATATTTATTATGCGTGTGTGTGTATACGTACACATATGCATGTAAAATGCAGTTTTAAAGTTACAACACATCTAGATATAAAGAGAAATAAATTTTATTTACCATTTGAAATATTTTCAAACAACTGAAATGAAGCAACAACAAATCATAAAAAGACTAAAAATAATAAAACAAATTTTATGATGATGATGATGATAATGATGGTGATAATAATGCAGAGTTAACTTTCACAAAGTTGTTAACGTTTACAAATATTTCCTTCTTTTCATGAAATTTTATTGGGTTTAATAAGTGCAATGGAAAGAAAGCAAGTACAATTAATGGAGAAAAAGTTCAGAAAAAAGACCGTAAGCAGCAAAGAACAAATTTGCTCCTACTTTTATTGCTTTCCAACATTAATACCATTACTCACAAGGGTACCCCCCCCCATCCACACAATAAGGACCTTAACAATCATACTCCCCAACCCATTTTTTCACCAATCTATATAAGCAAATGAAAATTAAGATTTGAAACAAATTTTAATATTTAGGGTTTTTTTTTGTTATAATTCAATTTATGAATTTGTTAGAAAAATTTTTTGTAGTGAAAATAGAGATTTCAACTATTTTTTTTTTTAAATTGAGCAGTAATCATTTGATCCACTATGTTTTTCCATAGTTATTATATATTCTTAAATTTCCTCAGGCAGGTAAAGTTAACACACACACACTATAGTTAAAATAAATGTATTTTCCAGGTAAGAGATTATAACATGTTTTCCATAATTTTATATAAGCAAATCAAACAATATCATTTTTTTCTTTTTTTTTTTTTTTGCAAAATAGAACTGTGATTATTTCCCATCGAATAAAGAAGTTATAAAAAGTCATAATACTTATCAGAGAAATGGACTGAAAATTAGTGACAAATGTTTATGTTTTAAATTGAACTGGAAAACACCGGGTTATCTTGCTGGTCTGAATCTTATGTGTAAAACCACCCCAGGGACAAGTGCATCCATCATTAGTACAGAACTGGGTGCAAGAAAATCAGACAGAAGACATTAATATTATATATATATATTTCTTTTTTTCAACCGAAAACAAACCGCACGATAATTCACACTCACACAAAATACCCCAATTTGCTCCGGAACCTTAGCGACTAAATTCAAAAACACAAAATGCGGTTGCCCGACTATTTTCAAAACTGTTCACACTTCATAGAAGGTAGACGAAAGGAAAGTCTCCTGAAAATTAGCTGGAAGAATATTCTAACGAAAAAGAAAACTGAAAAAAGAAAGATTTGCCTTCTTGCTTTTAAAATTGTTCAACTCACTCAGATATTGCAAGTTACACATCTTTTCATCTACTTGTGTGCTTGGGATTTTCTGTCGACTGCATACATATATATATGCATACATATATACACATACACGCACACAAAAGTTTCATGTGTTGTTGCTTAGCAAGATCTATTGGATGTTTCTTACAGTCTGAATATATAATTATGTCAACAAAAGCATGAAACAGCCATTCATCAAATATTAGTAAATATATCTTTATGTAGACTATGATATAGAACTAAAAATGTAAAGAATCTATTGGAAGAGGAGAAAATAATTATCTCACTCATTTATTCAATGTTTTTCTGTTTTAGATAAAAAACAATAAAAAGTGAGACTGAGAAAAAAGACAGTGGTAATTGCCCATGAAAAAGATAATTTTTTATTTAGTGCAATGGAAGGAGAGATGTTGGGCAAAGGACAATAGTTTAGAGATTTTTATTTCATTTTCTCTTTCACATTATATTTTCCAGTCAATATATTTTTTGTTCAAGAAAGAAGATGAATTTTAAAGAAAAAAATGGATTTCCTTGAAATTCATTTCTTGTCAAGAAAAAAAATTAGAAAAAATTTTTTGCCTCTTACTCTTAAACTTTGTAAGGCAATTCAAAAGAGTGTGAGGAAAACTATTTTTTTTTTAGATTGATCTGAGTTATAGCAGAAGAGAAAGAAGAGAAAAGTGAGGATAGAAAAAAATGGGGAGAGGATTTATAAACATTTTCAGTGAGTAGCTGCATGTGTGTAAATATCTCATCTTAAAGCAGACACCATTTTGTGTTGACAAATTCTATTAACTATTATTGTGAAGCCTACAAGCAATTATCAACAGACAATTTGACACAGTATTCTTTAATTATCACCATATTAATTAACTCATACATTCATCAGTCTATAATTACTAATCAATATTCATGCTGACAAAATGTTTTTAGTTAGATTGGATTTTGTATTACAATTCTATGATACAGATCAATCCAATAGTTCTATTCAATCTTAGGAGTTTCACACTTCTGGGCTTAACCTTCTTGAAAAGGATGACTCATTGCTAATCACTCAAGACCAGGAAATGTCAACATGGCTGCTCAAGCATTTTTTTTGATAGATCAGAGTCTGCTTATCCCAGTGAACTGACTTCTCAAAACCATATCTGATCATGTGTCTAACCTTCTGGCAATAATGCTGTAGTCCAATGTATAAATATCAAAAGCGTTAATAACACTTCTACTAATAACATTCATTTCATTACACATTCATTATGCAATACTGTTGACTAAAATAAATTTATTTTATCTCTCATTTTTTCTCTAATTGGTTGAGTGCAAATCTAACAGAAAAAAAAAAAAAAGGGGGGGGGGCGGATTTTGAGAAATTAATTTTATGATTGAAATAATTTTAAATGCTTTCCTGCAGATTTCTTGAAAAGTTATTCTCCTTCCCAGATAATCTGCATAGTTAAAGGATCATTCTTATCAAGTTTCCAGTTCTGAAAATAATTAGCAGACAAAAAAACAAAAAAAAATTGAATCACACAGCAGCAATGTTCTTAGTCACTTGCCTCCCCATGAGGTCAGTTTTAAATGTGGGAAAAATCCACTTCCCTAAAAAAGAGCACTCTGGGTTGGGACAAAAACAAAACTTTATTCAAACTAAAAGGATTTCCTCTTCACTGATCAAGTACAGAAAATATAAAGTGTAGTTATCAGAAGAGATATACCAAGTAGTGTTAGAATGTGAGAGTCCATTGTTTTGATTGCCAAGAAAAATATAAACAATTGGCATAAAACTATGGAATTATATCTTAAGTGATTGTGATGAATGGTTTCAATGCAAAAAAATTCCCAAGAGAAATTATTAACTTGGCCAAACTGATAAGCTGAGTGGAAGTTGATGAGAAAGACATGAGACGGGGATAATAATTGGGCTAGAGGTATTTGTCTTCTTGACCTCTGACATCTGATTATCCAGCTGAACAGTTGCCTAACATAATTTTCTTCTAGGAAAATAACCCTTAAGAATTGAGCTAAAAATATAAGGACCAAAAGTCACTAAATAGACAATAATCTATTTGCTTTCTTGGTTTCAAAAAAATAATTTTTACATTTGAAAAATAAAATACAAGAAAACGCATTTAACCTACCGCCTCATGGAAAATATACAAATTCCAAACAGAAGATATATTATTTTTTTAAAACTGCAATCTATTCAAACCTGTATTTAAATACAAAATATCTTAGATATTTTAATCTCTTTAAACTGAAGAGTTCTCTGCAGGTAATTATTTTGAAATAAAATCCTCCATAATCTTTTCTGGTTCTAATGAAAAATAGAATTTTGATAAAGTGATAACAAGAAGGTAAGAAGGAAGATTATTCAATTTACTTTCACATTAATTTTTGGTTGTTGTCTTCCACAAAAATGAGATAAAGACTTTCTTCCGTTCTAAAATTATTTGGTTTTTGCCTGCTCCCTATTGCATTGCAATTCCTATTCATAGACAAAATCATTGAAACATTATTTGATAAGAAAAAAACAAAAACTGATGAGAAAAAAAGATAAAATAAATAAAAAAAAAAGAAAGAAAAATAATACTATTATTACTAACAATACTATTACTGTTAAGAATATTACAATATAAGTGAATATTTTTATGTCTAATTGAACAAAGAATCTTATTAGAGTTGGTGAGGTGAAGAAAGGGAATTTTCTTGAGCAGTTTTTTTTTTTTTTTAAATGTTTCTCAATATAGTCTGATATTCTTAGAATTTTTGGTGCATTTAAAAATCATTTAGAAAAATAATTTCAGTTTTTAATATTTATATGTTAGATGATGATGTTATGGGTGTTGCCAGGTTTTAGAAAAAAATAATAAAATTTATTTGTTATCTAAGAATTTTTTGAATTCTATTGGAATCAAATTTTCGTGTGGTTACAAAATGCTTCCTTTCTTCACAACTTGAAATGTTTGGATAGATTAATATATCCCGATCTTTTTCTAATGACCTTCATACTCTTTGTGATTCCCATTCAAAAACAAAGCAAAATTCTTAACCATAAAATAGAAATAATGTGAAAATGTTATTTTAAAAAATCTTTTAAAATTAAACAAGCAAAAAAACAAAAAAAAACAAAAACAAACTTTGTATCATAATGAATAGAAACAGTGAATTGTCTTATTTTCAATTCAATAGTGAGAAAAGGGAAATAACCGAGTTGTATAAAACGAGATCTCATTTTTGCTTCAGATTTAAGCATATTCTGGCAAGATTGGGTCATTCTTACCTTAATTTAATGATTATTGTTTCACAGGATCCCAAGAAAATTGCTTGCCAACAATTATTGGGGCCCATGATCTCCAGGCTACACCGGGGCTAGATCGATAGCAAAATGCCACATGTCTTTTTTATGTTATTTTTTTGTGGTCATAATGCAAGATTAAAGTTAACAAGTTAAAACATTTTCTTTTTTAATTCAACTTTGAAAAAAAAAATCAAAAATAATTTTCCTTAGATTTGAGAAATCCCCCAAAAAATCAAAAAGAAAAATGAACCATGTATTATTCAGTACAACAATTGTGCTAGCAGCTGAAAGGAATGAGTTTAATATGCATCACTGAAAACACCAAGCATTACGAAACGTAAATAAAACATTTTCAAATTGACATAATCGCAGAACAATATTCTTCTATTAAAAAATTAAAAGTTAGACATAATTTATATTTATTTCAAAAACTAAATGTTTCAATTCAACAGATAACAATTTTTGCAAAAAATGATTAAAACAAATGCAGAATCAAAATACTTTTTGAGAACACTGTTACTTTTGAACGATCATCTCACAAAAGCAAGACTAAATTTTTTATATTTATATTTTTTAAAAAAAAGTTTCCTAACATAAAAAATGAAAATTTCCAAAAATTATTTTTGATTCCATCTTCACAATAATAATCTAATAAATAAATTTATTTAAAATATTTTGCATTTTTGAAGGAATTGAATGTAGAAATACTGATTTTTACTCATAAATGTCTCCTTTTTTATCATATTTAACAATTTTCTTATGCTAGCATATGTTAAAAGAACAGCCTATATAAATGAAATTTTTTAAACAAATTATTGCAGAATAATTTTCGAACATTAAGATTTTCTGTTATTTCTAATGATAACATACAAAAAGTACTGATCTGACAAAAAAAAGTTATATTTCTACAGTTTTCTTTATTTATATAATTATAAAACTCAGATCAGCTTGCTTGCCTGGGCGTTTAAATCGTCCATCTAGTTTCTGACTTCCGGTTTCAAAAGAATTTACCTGCTTTCCATATTTCATGGCTGTTCTGTCTCAATTAAAAGCCACTGCTGCTATTCAAAGCAGACACAAGGTTGAGTATGCGTTTTTTGTTTTTTTACTCATTTTTACGTGTTTTTCTTACAAATAAATGTAATTTAACCGCGTTGAGTTAAAAAACATGATATAAATATACAATTATAATCATATTTATAACCATATTTACTGCTTTTTTTTTAACGGTCCTGTAGATTCTGACGATTTGTTTTTTTAAAGGCTTTACTTAAAAAAATACTTTCTCTTCAAGGAGAAACTTTTAGTAGTGCTTTTAATAGGGTCTCCTTAATTTTAATTAGTGCTTGCAGTAGTGCTCTGGATGCTTCCTGAGTTTTATTTTTTTCACTCATCACTTAAAAAAATGTTTTCTAAAGACAATAAAATCAATATAATCTAAAAATCACTTTTTATTTTGAACATTTTTCATTTTACCCTTTTTTTAAGGGCCAACAGGTTGACTAGTAATTTATAATTCTTTGTAAAAATAGTTATCCGTGTTTTATAACTGAAATATCTTCTAAGTAATATGAATACAAGCACTGAATACTTTGTCTATATTCAAGAAAACTGGTTCTATTTCCAAATTAGTTAGATTTGAATGTTGAGAACTATAATAGAATGTTTCCTTTACTTTTAATTGTTTAATATCATCCTAAATACATCCAGAAAAATGGATTTTTTAAAAAATATTTAAAGATTTTTATGTATTTTTTATTAGAAAAGAAAAGAGAACTGTTATTGCTAGCCATTCCACACACCCATATATTTAATCGCTTGTCTTGATGATTCGACTGACATCATATCGTTACTGATACACATTCGAATAGCCATGATGTTTCATGAAGCTCTTTCTCTCACAATCAAACTAATCTGGGGTGGCCATATTGTACCTTTAAACCTTTTGATTCTAGAGATATCAACACAAAATCATACTTCAAGAATCAGCAAGACAGTTTCTTTGTATCCTCCTTCTGTACAATGATTTCGGGAACTATCACAATTGCAGATTATGGAGGACGGGAAAAATGGTTATTACAGGTTGCATATAAAATTAAAGAGTTTCTACTTCAGTTTGGTTGCTTCCTATTTTCTAATAGGCTTTAAAATCAAGAGAACACTAATTGTTTAACTCAGAACATTTAATGATGTTATTTATGATGGTGTGGCCAGGGATCCAACCAGCATTAAGCTGATACAATAGCAGGTGAAGCCAGAATTTGTCTGAAGCAACATCTGTGAGTCGCAAACATCTTAAGTGATAAGCGATACCTGACCAGAAAGAATGCCTTAAGCAAATTCTCCATGTTGCCAGGAGAGTATTTGGAGGCATCCGAGTATGATGGTGAAGGTTGTGACATGTTTCATCCCATTTGCACTGTGATCATTTAGGAAATAGTGTCTATTTTTTAAAAATTGACTTTAGAAATGCACTAATTTGTATTTGTTAAATACAGTTTAATTCTTTACTTTTCATTCATTTTTGTTTTTATTCAAGCTGTATAAAAAAATCCGAACCAGTTTTAATGTAAAGTTTCTTGGATATTTGGTCCCATATCATATTTTATAAATATACATTATTCGAGGATCTTTCTTTTGACAGAAAAAAAAATTTCTGAAACAAAGTCAATTTGAAAATATGTTTTGTTTAGATTTATGAATATGTTGTTGGAGTGATGCCAATACTACGCTACATCAGTTCCTTTCAACTGTTATCATGATTGAAGTGCTGAATGAACACTTTGTCCAGAAAAAGAACTGAAAGAATTTCTAAAACAAAAACAGCCAGAAACAACATATCAAATTGGACCAGTCGACCATTTCTTCCTCTTTTTTTAAAGAGTAAATTTGTTGAGCTGTTTCTGGAGATACAGATTTTTAGATGTCAAAGTCTCGTTCTCCCGTTTAATAATCGAGAACTCTTTGAGGACTTTTTCGTATTTGGCCTTCATCGCTTGGTTCTCACTCTCTAGGAAATTGGCCCGCAGAGCAATTTGGTTCTCCTTGACACGACGTGCATCACGAGAACGTTTAGCAGCGACGTTGTTCTTTTTGCGTCGAGCCCAATATTTTTCGTCTTTGTGTTCATCAGGAACAAACACCTAAGAAAAAAAGTAAATAAATAAATAAAGGTAAAAAACATTAAAGAAATTCATTATTCTTTTACTATATAAGAACTTATAAGAAGTATTATTGTAGATTAACACCATTGCTGAAGTTGTTTACAATATAAAAAAAATCATTTATTTCATATATATTTTTTGGGTATTTACGAAATGAAAAATCACTTCATGTTATGGAGTCAGCCCCAGAAATGTCTGAAACAGTTTATGATATAAAAATCACTATTTCATATATATTAGGTTGTTGCATAAGTTCCTGCCGTTTTTTTTGTTTTTTTTTTTTAAAGAAAATCAAAGAATTTTAACAGCAAAAGTAAGTCCGTGTGGGATCCAAGCTTCAAGTTTTTGTGTGAATCCCATCGACTGAAGGTGGCATGAAATTGTCGCAAAATCACACAATTCATCTTTTCACCCGATTCTCTCTACATCTTCCTTCTAAAGAACCATGAGTTGGTCTTCGTCTATCTTGATTAGTTTTCTGGAATGAGGAGTGTCATTGAGGTCAAAATTACTGTGTTTAAATCTGAAACAGTTCTCTCAGCCATCACAGTTTTTCCAGATATGGCACAAATATCCTTGGTCAATTCACTTGCTTTTTGACCTCGATTAAAGGCGAAAAGAAGGTATCAAAAATGTGATATTTTATCTACTTGACAATCCATTTGATGGTTCCGAAAAACAAGAAAAAATTATATAAGCAAAAAAACGATGACGATTATCTTGTAGAACAGAATACGTGCTTTCTAATGATATACAACACTTCGCCAAATATCAAAACATGTTTTAACCAAAATATTTTTATGAAACAGTGGGAACTTATGCAACAACCTGATATCTTTTTAAAGAATTTTTTAGATGTGGTGAAGGATTGACAATATTAAAAATTACTTATATATATATATATATACTTTTGGGGGGGGGGTAGCATTTCTTATAGAGTCAGTCCCAAAAAATGACTGCAGCAGTTTACAATATAAAAATCACTTTACAGCAGTTTACAATATAAAAATCACTTTACTTTTTGGAAATGTAGGTTATTTACGATATAAAAAGTCACTTTATTTTATATTAAACATTTGAATAATACTGGGTGCAATGCCATTATTATTAATTGTTGAGATATTTTTATTTTAATAGTTTCAACATATATTATTAAAGTGTTATAACAGAAACTAAAATATACTTCAAAATATTTTTTCTTCTTAACTAATTCAATGTTTAAAAAACACAAATGAAACCAAGGGTTGGGGTAAACAAAAAGAAGAACTCTATCAAGACACTTTTCAAAATAAATATGTAGACACTTCTGGTCGACACTTTTCAAAATAAATATGTAGACACAAAAAATGGCCAACATCCGGGTGTGTTACAAGCTCATAAGATGGCCATCGGTGAACATTTATTGCAGTGCCAGATCAGCACTTGAGGGTATACGGATGAAATTTTCTCTATCTTACATAAAGCACAATTACATTGTTATGATGACTGAACTTATGCATTCATGACCTGAAAGTTTCATCTTTCTGTTGCAGACATTGACAGTGTGAGACTCTAAGAAAGTAGCCTATGTTATGGCCATGCATCAGAAGCAGACATGCAGCATCGAATTTCTAGCAAAAGTGTATTAAGAATGGTAGTGACATTTTTTTTTTTTTAACAGTGGTCACCACTTATCAAGGCCCGGAAGCCACTCAGGGATAAGGGTTATTGCAAGTACAGTACGTTAGTGTGGAGATTTCATGAAGTGTTTACTTAAGGGGGCGGTTTATCAGGAATTTGTTTATGTTGAACTTGAAGACATCCAGGTTGTAGTCAGGTGGGAAGCAGGCAGACGGAACAGAGTTACACAGGAGTGCAGTTCTAAGAAAGAAGCTTTGTTCATGGAATCTACGTTTTGATTTAGGCACAGATAAAGAGTGGGGAAAATTTTTGACAGTGGATTCAGCTAGACAGGTGTTTTTCGTAAAAGATTGGCGAGGGGGGACCAGAGATTGGAGTTCAGACGAGCACCTGCCATGGAAATAACGATAAAACAAAGATAGGCTCGCAACATATCTTCTGTGGGAAAGAGGTTGCAGGGAAGAGAAAAGGGCATCACCCACTAAGCCACAAAGTCTATTTTGTACTCTGTCAAGGCAGGATAGGCTGTTTTTAGCAGTTCCTGCCCAGATATGGCAGCAGTATTCCATCCTTGGACATACTTGGCTTTTATATAGATAGAGAATTGCATCAGCAGTGAGATATTTTCTGGAGCTGTAGAAGGATACTACCATTTTTCCAGCGACCTTGGCAACAGACTTGATGTACGTGTTCCATTTCAGATCAGGAGTAAAGGTCAAACCCAGAAGCTTGTCAAAACATGGGGCTTCTCCTAGACGAGAGCCATCCATTTACATTGATGCCAGATGAGGATCAGAGCGTTAATGATGTAAAGATAGGAGTTTGGTTTTGGATGCATTAAAGGTAACCAGCCACCACTTCCCCCACTGAACCACGCGCTTGAGATCAGAGGAGAGACAATCAGAGAGAACTTTGTCATTTACAGCCTTTGATGTGTTGCCGTAGATGGTCGTGTCATCAGTATAGATGTCAACGAATGATTTAAGTATGTGTTTAGGGAAGTCATTGATGTAGATCAGGAAGAAAGTTGGGCACAGGATTGACTCTTGAGGGACTCCAGCATTAATACTGCAGGCTTCGGATTTTTATCCATCGACCACTACTCTTATGAGCCTATCGGAGAGAAATGATTTAATGATTGAGAAAACATTTCCAGTTATACTGTAGCTAGAAATCTTGTGAAGTAGGCCCTTATGCCATACCTTGTCGAAGGCCTTTGATATGTCAAGAGCAATTGCCGTACAAAGGAAGCCTTTGTCAAGAGATTCACTAATCCTATGAGATATAACCGTTAGCAAATCTGCGGTAGATCTTGCAGAACGGAAACCATATTATGTGTCACTAAGAAGGTTATTTCTGCTGAGGTGGTTGACTATTTCTCTATTTAATATGGATTCCAGCAACTTACTCATAACACACAGGAGATTATTGGTCTGTACTGAGAGGGAGATGACTTATCACTTGAATTCTTAAATACAGAGCATACTGATGAGGTTTTCCAGGGAGTCGGAAAGCACTTCTCCTTAAGGCAATGCTTAAACAAGTTCGTAAGTATGGGAGCAAGTTCTGGTTGAAGCTTTTTTAACACTATAATTGGGATGCCGTCAGGGTCAGTTACTTTACTTTCTATGTAGAAATATAAATTCTGGAGCACAAAAGGTCGCTCATTTTAATTGGACCATTTTCATAGTTCTTCAACCTTATGAGTTAAAAAAAAAAAAAAAAGCTTTACTTTTGGAACAACGTTGCCCATGATTGAATGAGGATCAATGAATGTTCCACACTTCCTATACTTTTATTTTCATTGAAATCAGTGAAATCGATCATTTTTCAATCAAATAGATTGTTTGCCTGCAATAATCATGAACTTACTGTGGTGCACCGGAAAAAAGTTTAACTTAGACCACAATACATTGTAGTCTACATTGCACTGTAGAGAACCTACTATTGATTTTATAAAATTACTTTTGTATAATGTCTTGAATTTAAGCTTAAAATGCAGAAGTCAAATATCATGGTTCAATTGTGCTCCAAACAGAAACATTCATTTCGAATGCATCCCTGTCTTATCAAAGAAGAAAAAGGATGTTAACTTTGGTCAAATTGGACTGTTCCTATTTTAAGTGGATTTTTTTTCGATTATTAATTTTTGGAGGTATTTCAAAACTTCCAGACACAGGAAGAAAAAAAAAAACACCCAAATATTTCGGAGTTTATAGAGAAAAACTCACATACATACAAAGTTTTATATATAAGTAGAGATATATACTAAAGAGATGACAGAAAAGTATTTTGTAACCTTGCGTGACTTTTTAACCAATGGTTGTGGTTTCAGTTCGTCTGTTGTAAATCGGCGCTTGGTGGGGTCGAATCCTTTTGACCCTGAAATAAAAAAAACAAAATGTAAAACTTGTAAGAGTAAGGAAAAATTCTACAAAATTCTAAAACGAAGTGACTCCATTATTTGTTGGCCAATAAGATGTAATGGTTCACCACCGTAGTAGAGATTCTTGTTCCCTAAAACACAGAATTATTTATTTTGTTAACTAAACTAGGATTTTTTCTAGCAAATAAAGTCCTAGTTTTTTTAACATAAGAGATATTTGACAAAACTGGAAATCTTTGTGTTTTGAACATTTTTTGATCTTAGCAATTTTCAATTTATCAAATCCGCATAAAATTCATTAATTTTTTTTTTTTTTTTACAGGTGTCCCAGCTTTTTTATAAAGTGCTCTGTTTATCCATTGGTCAGTGATGTTGTTTTGCTTAAGTTTGAAATACCATTTTTAGATGCATCCAACCAATTTTATAATAAGAGTCTCTGTCCATCGTTCAAACTTGAGTTTGAAATAACATTTATTCATCGCAAAATGCAGATTGACTGAACACTTCTTAAAATTAATATCTTATAATATTTAATGAAGGAGTCGAAGAGTAATGGATTATTTTGTTTTTAGTTACCTGGAACCTTAGAACGTCCAGGTTTCTTTGTTGCATTTGTATCGTCAGCTTCATTTATGTACTTCTGATCACCATCCCCATCATCTTCATGATCATCGTCTACAAAGGAATTATCAGTAATGCAAAAAAACCTAAATTTTTTTTATTTTTAGACAATTCACAATCACACAAAAGTTTGTTCATAAGACGCAAAAGGTTAATTACAAATTACAGTGAAAAAAAATGTTATTCTGTTATGAAATAGTTAACCTACGGTAACATGTTTCATTCAAAGAAAAAGTTTCAGCAGTAGAAAAGGTCTATGAGAAATCTCAGCAAACTTAAATAATGTCTAATAATAATCCAATTCATTTTGGACAAATTTGCTGCTACTTAGATTACATTTATTAAGTTTGGGAAAGGGGGAAAAATAATGAAGACCAAATTGAATGCATTTTTTGTAGTAACGAACTATTTGTTAAATCTTGCTAATAATGTCCATGCAGGAAAAAATGTTGGATATTCATTTTAAAAATCTTTTTTTTTTTAAAGAATTGTCAGCCATTTTAGAATAAATTTTCTATCCAAGTGTCTCTTTTTTTTGAAAAATCTCACATGTAAAAAATGGTTAAACATATTTGATTGATTGAGAGAGAGAGAGAGAGAGAGAGAGAGAGAGAGAGAGAGAGAGAGAGAGAGAGAGAGAGAGAGAGAGAGAGAGAGAGATTTCATAGCATTATCTGCTGCTTTATATTTTTCTTTAAAATTTGGAAAAGTAATAAAAAGAGAGAAAGAAACTATTTCATTAATTCTGAAAAAATTTGAGTAACACACAATTGCTCATCTGTTATCTATTATTGCTGTGATTAAAAGTATTTTGATTATGTGCAGACCCCACAACATCATATCATCTTTGGATAGAACGTTGATCCAATCCCAAAGGTTAAGAAAGGATTTTAGTTCAAATCTCATAGAAATATATTTGATAAAATCTTGCTAGCAATGTTCATGCAGCCATTTTAGAATTATTTTTCTACTCAAGTATTTCCTTTTCCAAAGATGACAAGCAAAAAATCTCACATCACAAACTAAAATTCTAAAAATTACTTTTTTGTATTGTATCTTCAGTGATCAGGCAATTCCATCTTTTAAGAAAGGGGTATGACAAGAGAATATTCTTTTCATTATTTTGACTCTCTAGAATATATCAGTTTATATCTTATATGTTTTTAGATAGAGTGATGTGGTTCTTGATTGAATAACTGTGTCTAACTGTGTCGGATATATACTCGAGGGTCAAAACAATAAGAATATTCTCTAGTAACAACATACCTGAGAACATGAAAATCCCTAGCAATATATATTATTCAAATTATAAAAACAATGTGGGCCTGATCTTATCCTTGCTATATGATAAAGTGATACTCTGCTGAGCTAGCCACTGTTTTTTTACAACTCTACAAAAAAGGTCTTGCCAAATATTGTGGTATTCTGGTGAAAGAACTGACCTACTTAATTACTGCCTCGTCAGTCTCCTCACTCTTTGCTAAAATCTTTAAATGTTGAATCACCTTTTTATCATACATTTTTCTGATTGACAGTGTGGATTTAGGCAAGTTCGTTTGACTGCAGTATCCTGATGATACTTTTGGCATGAACACTGAATAAAGCAGATGAAGCTAGGGCAGTAGCCCTTGACATATTCAAGGCCTTTGATATGGTCTGGCATGAAAGTCTTATGCAAATGAATATATATTATTACTTAACAAATATATAGAATAGATTCTTCTTACCTAAAAGGAAAATCCAAGTGATGATCATACATCCAAATATTAGATTAATGTGAGTCTACATGATATTTATAAACAACCTCCTTGATGAAATTTTGCCTGACATGGGTATATTTGTTGAGGATATCACAATATTCTAGACTTATGAATAAAACAAAATTACACATATCCAAGCAATGTCAGAAAATTACTCCAGTTTAGAATAGAGATGTAAATGGATGGTAACTAACAAAGCTCCTTTCTTTTAACAATTCTAAGAAACTTTTTCAACCACTCATTGCCATGGCTAATAGCATTATTCAAACTTGACCTAACATTCACAGGAAACAAATTTGAACTTGAAGAAATTGCCAAAACTGCTAAATTACCTCAGGTCCATCATCGATGGACCAGAGGTAACTTCATCGGCATCTGACAAAGCAAAACTCTGCCAAAAACTTTGCAGCAAATTTTACCCTTTCGGACCATGGCCACCATATTTCCTCCTGTGTCCGAAAATACACTATGCAGCATACAAATATTTGTGTGATGTTGTTAAGCTTATCAAAGACCTTAATTCCAGTAAAGGAACTTGCTTTGACGGCATTCCAATCATGGTGCTACAAAACCTTCAACCAGAACTAACTCCCATACTTACAAAACTGTTTATAAACATTGTATTAAAGAGAAATGCTTCCCAACATCCTGGAAAACTTCATCAGTCTGCCTTGTATTTAAAAATTCTGAAGATCAATCACCTGCTTTTTAGTACAGACCAATTAATCAGTGTCATGAGTAAGTTACTGGAATCTGTGATAAATAGAGAAGTAGTCAACCACCTCAGCAAAAATAACCTCGTGACATGCAATATGGTTTTCGTTAGATCTACAGCTGCTGTGCTAACTGTGATATCATATAGGATTAGTGAATCTCTCGATGAGAGCTTCATTTCAAGAGCAAATAACTGTTGACATATCGAAGGCTTTGATAGGGTATGGCATAAAAGTCTACTTCACAAGATTTTCAACTACGGAATAGCTGGAAATGTCCTCAATTATTAAATCCTTTCTCTATTCAAACTTGACCTAACATCTAAATGAATGAATGAAAGAGTAGTCGTTGATGGTCAGAAATCAGAAACTCAGTGTCAACACTGGTAGCCCTCAGGGTTCCATCTTGGGTCCAACTTTCTTCTTCATCTTCATCAATGATTTCTTAAATCACATTTCTAGAAATTTATGCGGATGGCACCACAATCTATGGCAACACTTCAAAGGCTGACAATGATAAAGATCTTTCTGATTCTCTTCTGATCTTGAAAATGTGGTAGAATGGGGAAAGGGTGGCTGGTTAATTTTAATGCATTGAAAACCAAGCTTCTCTCTTTTCATCATAATCGCCCTGGTCTCCACCACGCCCCAAGTGAAATGAATGGTTCTCGTCTTGGGGAAAAAAGCCCCATGTCTTGAGAAACTTCTGGGACTGACCTTCACTCCTGATCTAAAATGGAACACATACATCAAATCTGTTGCCAAGATCACTGGAAAAATAATTGGATCACTCTACCACTCCAGTAGGTATTTCACTGCCGATGCAATCCTCTATCTGCATAAGAGACAAATATGTCCTAAAATGGAATACTATTGCCACATCTAAAATGGAATACTATTGCCCGATCTTGCTCTATCCACAAAATTAAAATTCTAATTGTTTTTATATTTTTAATTCGTTACATTTGTTTTAGTTTTAATTGTTTCGTTTTGTTTTTAAATTCGTTCTTTTTTTTTTATTTAAAGTTAATAAAAAGTTATTTTGTTACATTAGTTTTGTTAGATTTGTTTTATCTTTTTTCGACTCGTACCCGTGAAAACTGACAAAACATAATTTTACAAAACCCACAACCAGCAGAAAATTCAATTTTTTGAAGGGACAAGCTTTTTGCTTTATCACCGGCAAATTAGCTTCAGTGGCCCTCAAAGAAACAAATACCTTTTTTTTTTTTTTTTTTTTTTTTTACAGAATTTATTGACTTTCAATTTCTTCACATCGTTATTTGGACTCACATTTTTATTGTCTTGGACTTTTAAGCGTTTCCCACTTCTCTCTCTTACCCACTTGTCACACTGTCACTGTATTTCTCTTTTTCTTTCCTTTCAGTTTTTACCTTCTATTTTCAATAAACCTGTCGATGAACAAATTGTCTTCATGAAGTGATAAATCAAAAAAAAAAAAAAATGTGGTGCTCGTGATGATGATGATTGATGGTTTCAATGTCAAAAATAACTTTCCCAAAGCAAGGATAGATAAGAAATGTTAACTATTCTTCGAACACACCTCTTATTCTGTATTTATTTTATCTACTTTTACGTTTCCTGCCATGTAGGCCCTATATCTATATTGCTTTTTACTATTGTGTACTTTTTATTAAAATTAACTTTTATAACTAAAAATATGAAACGGGTAATACTGTGCAGGGGTCAGGTTCTTTTGCGATAACTGCTTTTATTGATATTTTATAAATATATTTTGTTGTGTTTGATTTTATTTTGACTTTTTAATTTTCCAGATTGCACATTGTTTTTAAAATGGCTAGTGCTTCTGCAACTAAGAAAAAAAGAAAGGTAAATGAAGAAGGGCGAGTGTTTCAAGAAAAATGGGAATGACAGTATTTTTGCACAGAAGTGAATGGAAATATACATTGTTTAATTTGCAATAACCATATAATCTGCAAAGACATGAAACAAATCATCTGTCTTATAATAAATATGAAGGTCCCATGCATGTTTCAATGCTCAAAGAATTGACGGTTAACTTGACACAGCAACAGGCCTTTTTTACAAAAAGTCAGAAAGTAAATGTTGCTTCCATTACTGCAAGCTATGAACTCAGTCGATTGATAGCGATGCATGGGAAATCTTACACCGAAGGAGATTTTGTGAAACAATGCCTTATAAAAACGGCCGAAGTTATGTCCGGAAAAAGCATACTTGTTTAAAAATATTTCCCTCACCAGGAACACTGTTGCTGAATGGATTGATGAAATGTCAAGTGATTTGAAGCAACAGTTGAAAGCTGAATCGTTAAGATTGGAACAATTTTCAATTGCAATTGATGAGACTTGATATCACTGGCAGCACAGCTTGCGGTCTTCATCAGGGCCTGCGACAATAAATTCAACATTTATGAAGAACTGATTGAACTAATCCCTATGCACCATGACACTACAACAAGCCAGGACATCTTTGAGAACATTAAACGGGTTCTGCATGAATATAATTTAGATTTGAGCAAACTTGTATGCTTGTCTACTGACGGTGCAGCGAATATGGTTGGCAGACATATTGGTGTTGCTGCCAAGTTACAAGCAAAAATAAAGAATTTACATCCGGATTTGTCATTTACACATTTCTACTGTATTATTGTATTATTCATCAACAGAATTTGTGTTGAAAGATTTTAAAATTGGATTATAAAGACGTCGTCCTCTCAACCACCATCAATTCAAAAAGTTGTTAGAAAATATGGATAATTCAAACAGTTGTTAGAAAATATGGATCATCAGTTCACCATTCTACACAGATATATGCTGGTTGTCATGTCACAAAGTGTTGAAAAAATTTTATTCGTTAAGACAAGAAATAATCACTTTTTTGGAGATGAAAGGTGGAAACACTGATGAAATGAAAGATGAAAGTTGGCTCCAGGATCTGGCTTTTGCTGTGGACATTACAGCAAAATTAAATGATCTCAATTTGAAATTACAAGGTAAAAACAACTCAGTTGTATGATGACGTCAAATGCTTTATTACAAAATTGAGATTATGGAAGTCACAAGTCTCAAATGAAAATTTAATTCATTTTCCTATGTGCAAAGAAAAAATTTAAAAAATAGTACTAATACTAAGTCAGCACTAAGTTTTGCCAAGTATGACAATCACCTGGAATCATTGTCAAAAGAGTTTCAAAAAAGATTTTGTGATTTCTCATATTTTGAGCAAGAGTTTATATTATTCACAGCGCCGTTTACTTTTGATGTTACTAAGGCAGATGAAAGCCTACAAATGGAATTGTTAGAAATGCAGTCAGATTCTTTACTCAGAGCAAAGTATTTTGAAGTGGGAATACCTGATTTATTTTAATACCTTCCAAAAAGGTTTATAAATTTCAGAAAGTTTGTCACACGGATTGTGGCAATGTTTGGTTCCACCTATTTGTGCGAACAATTATTTTCCTTCATTAAATTAATAGACTTCTCAGAGAACTAGGTTGACTGACAAACACTTATCTTAGTTCGTAAAGCTCGGAAATACACAGAAACTTCAGCCAGACATACCAAAGCTTGTCAAGAACAAGAGGTGTCAAACCTTAGGACAAAACACGAAACATGTTTGAGTACTTGACAATAAATGTTCATTTTGAATCATAATTTATGTGCATTGCATTTGTTGCATTCAAATATATGTTGGTTATGTACGTTTCTTTTTAAATTTTCGTTATATCGAAATAAAGAACAGATTTATATGTCATGCTAATTTCATTTGTTATATTCTTTTGTTAAACTACAAGTACTTTTAACTTGCATTCTTGAATATGACCAAACTATTGCATGTTTCCAAATTACTGGTAAAAGAAACATTCAGCAATGATTTTTATTTAACGCCTTTGATTAATATTGTAGGGATGCGGCCCTCATGCCAACACAAACTGATTCCTGTGGCCCCGAGAGGCTCTGAGTTTGACATGCCTGCTTTAGATATTGCATGTTAATAATATGACCAGAATTTTTAATGGTGATGTATGGCCGAAGCATAATCTGTTATGATTGTACTGGTTATTTTGCAATTAGTACATATGCAGCAAATGGCCAAGATTGAAAAGATTGCCACACGGTCACAACCATTATATTTTTTTTAGAGCAGTTAACTAAAAGATTTTTACCATTAACCTTACACCAAAGTGGTAAGATCATAAAACCACACAATCACCTAAAAAGTAGAACCATTAATTTCTATCACCACTACTACATAGGAAGAAAAAAATTAGTTAACTGTCTTAAAATGGTGGCAATAGATCATTTTATGTTAAATTTATATGTTCAACTGATCCCTCATCCTAAATTCTAATAGCAATTGTATTTTTATGTTCTTCCTGATAAATTTGTAGGGTGTTGTATATAAAACAAATTTTATAAAAACTATCAAAATTGATTTTTTTTAAATTATTTTCTTCATAAAGTATTTGATTCTGTAAAATGTTGAATTTGCTTTTTTGATGATGTCATATTTTCTGTAATCAAGTACTCAATACAGCAAATTGACTTATGATTTCTAAAATATCAAAAATTTGTTAAATTCATTGTGAATAAAGTGATTTTTTTTTAGGAATTTAGTGCTTTCATATTTTTGTTCTTTTGACATTTGATTATTGTAAGCTGTTTCCTAAGTTAGCTAATTACTGGATGCCACTAAAAAAATTCTTGCTAAAACTCTATAGTAATTATTATTTAGTAGTAATTTTGGTTTTCACATGTCTGCACCTGACAGTCATTGTCCAGACTTGGATTATTACTAAATAAGGAAATGAAAAAAATAAAAAGTAAGTCTTGTTCTGAAGAAGAAATTTTAAAATTTTGAAAGTCTCAGCTAATAAAAAAATAAATGATTTTATTTGTTTTAAAATTTTGAAAGTCTCAGCTAATAAAAAAAAATGATTTTATTTGCTTTAAAATTTTGAAAGTCTCAGCTAATAAAAAAAAATGATTTTATTTGTTTTAAAATTCTGAAAGTCTCAGCTAATAAAAAAATAAATGATTTTATTTGTTTTAAAATTTTGAAAGTCTCAGCTAATAAAAAAATAAATGATTTTATTTGCTTTAAAATTCTGAAAGTCTCAGCTAATAAAAAATAAATGATTTTATTTGTTTTAAAATTTTGAAAGTCTCAGCTAATAAAAAAATAAATGATTTTATTTGTTTTAAAATTTTGAAAGTCTCAGCTAATAAAAAAATAAATGATTTTATTTGCTTTAAAATTTTGAAAGTCTCAGCTAATAAAAAAAAATGATTTTATTTGTTTTAAAATTCTGAAAGTCTCAGCTAATAAAAAAATAAATGATTTTATTTGTTTTAAAATTTTGAAAGTCTCAGCTAATAAAAAAATGATTTTATTTGCTTTAAAATTTTGAAAGTCTCAGCTAATAAAAAATAAATGATTTTATTTGCTTTAAAATTTTGAAAGTCTCAGCTAATAAAAAATAAATGATTTTATTTGTTTTAAAATTTTGAAAGTCTCAGCTAATAAAAAATAAATGATTTTATTTGCTTTAAAATTTTGAAAGTCTCAGCTAATAAAAAAAATAAATGATTTTATTTGTTTTAAAATTGCACCATTTTTGAGTTATATATTTTTTATTCTCTTTAAATGTTTAAAACAAAACAGAAAAACAAAAAATTAGGCACAAGGCCACTCAAAATTGGGGAGTGTGTGTCTATGATCATCCTCATCCTCATACTTTTGCTGGTCTATGCTGATACTAGCTCAAGTTCTCATTCACTATCAGGAGTCACCCTACTTAAGATTGCCATATCATATTGTATTTTTTTCAATATATATAACAGACAATAAAATAAATTTGTAAACATAAAATTATATGAAAAGTCATTTGTTTTATTTCATTGGCTTCGAGGTGAAAAAAAGTTTAAAAAGTAAAACAATATTTAGTAAGGCCTCCACAGCCCTCTCAAGGTGGTAAATCGCCCACTGTTTTTTGGCTTGGTATGGGCCAAAAACAAACAGGTCACTCTCTGAACGGGGCTGCATTCTAGGCAGGATCAAAGAAACTGGAGTTGGAGATGGTATATGAAGTTGCTCCAACATAACTTACTGGGGTGGCTGGGGATGAAAAAGAAAAAAAATTGGAGTGTGGACATCTTGGAGGTTTCCTATTGGGGATGAAAGGGGCCATTCACTTGGCTAGCACACAAACTCCAACTTGGCACGTCTACGCATGCACAGATTTGTTATCTTAATAATCCATCTTCGGTAACATCTGATCTTTACTTTCAGCTGGTGCTTGAAGAAAGGACCAGATCAGCAAAAGATTCAACCCTGCGCTTCTCTTGCACTCTTGAACTCCATACCATCATTCTAGCCAAAGCCAGGATTGAAAGAAACACCATTTGTCTCTCCTCGTCCCACAGTGGATCGGCGCTGTGGATGGCGTAGGATATGTCCAGCGGACGAGGCTTCTCAGAATCAATGCGAGCCATCATCTCGTTTACATACGCCCAGTACTATCTGAATCCACTGCATTCCAAGAATGCATGTCCCAGCGTTTCCTTAACTGGGGTCCTGCAAAGGAGACATCTAGATGACCTCACTAGTCTGGCATTTTTCACTATGGCATTAAGGGGCCACATGTTTCAGGCCAATCGTCAGGTCAAGGAAAACACAGAGTTGTTGAGATGACTCGAACCTGGTGCCTAGCTCCACCAGGAGCAGATCTCCTTCCTCGACAACCCTAAATGCTCGATTAATTCCTTATAGTTCCTTTCTAGTGAACCATGAAAGGTTGTTGGACCATGGGAGGTTCATTAGCGTCACCTTACACTCTCTCAAGAACCGCGTTTTGCTCCACAGCTTTCGACACGCCTCAACTTTGTCGTTGAGGATGAGGTTGGGGTAAGCGGCCTCGACTATGGGGTTCCATCCAGACTCTTCTGTTAAGGTTTTGCTCAAGAAAGCCAGCCTCTTAACGTGTTGATAACACCAAGTCGGGCATTTCCAGGCCTCTCTTGATTTTCAATTTCTACTTTAAATATTCATACATGCATACATACTAAGATGCTTCTTAAGATGTAAACATTTTTTTATTCACACATGTGCCAACAAGCACAACACATCGCTCGAACTTACACCTTGCTGGCTATTTTCTATCTCAGCCGGATTTGTTGAAATCAAATTTGTGATTAAAATTATTTATCTAAGTAAATAAGTATTTGCTGGTTAAAAAGCATCTTCGATGTGATGGTGAAGTTAATTCCAATTCTGCCCTAAGGAAAACGACCATTTCCATTGTGAGAAAAAACCAGACGTTTATCAATGTTCATCTTTGGAGAATTCTAGGAATTTACTGACCAATGACAACCAACAAAAGGTAATTGTCAAAGAACAGTTGAGGAAAAATTCTTACAAAGACATTGGCCACTCTCCCCAGAGGGTTCCACCTTATACAAGATTTGTTTCTTAGAGAAATAAATCAAGAAAGAGCTGATGCTGTGAGTTGGAAGCAGATGGGAAGAAAGCTATACTCATAGGCATGGTTGTAAAAATTTGCTGAGGATTGCCAGAATGATTAGAAAAATTTGTTGCCGAAAGCTGGGTGATGAATGATGTGTTTTTTGTTTTTTTTTCAATAATCTTTTATTTTTGCTAAAGACAAAAATGGGGAACTGAGAGTTACAAAACTGTAATAATCGAAGATCTATTATAACTGCTGATTACAACTCCTATTTATGTAAAATAATGGAACAGTTCATTTTGGTTATTACAGAATAAAACTTGTTTACTGTTCAAAAGAGAACATGATGTGCAGCATGGTTGGAAACGATAAGTACAAAGTTTCAAACCTGTTTATAAGCAGAACATGGATGCATCTAGTGATAAGAGTATTTGTTCTGGTTTAACATTTATCACAAATCGGCAACTGTTGAAAAAGTACACAAGGTCAGGAAAGAGGGATTTGAAAATGGCAAAATAAACATTACGTGGGGAGACTCTGTAGTAGATTAGATATTGAGATGCTAAAATACAAGGAGGTTCTAATTGTTTACTCTCTTTCTTCAATTTGTTTCAATATGCGCTTTTCATCACTAAAACTACAAAATTTTAACATGAAGATGTTAAATCCAACAATTTTTAAAACTAATGGAAATATTTCAAAACCTAAAAAGTAACACCTATATGTGAATGCCAGTGTAAACTTAAAAATTCCTATAATACCTGGTGAAGAAAATCAGTTTGGCTTCACAACTGATTTTCTTCACCAAGTCTTACAGGAATAAACTTCTTCATCAGGCCAAACAAAAGGAACCCAAGAATTCATTTTTAAGTCCAACGGCCTCATGGGTTACTGTCCAGTTTTCACCATTTCTACTCTGCTGTACAGGGTTGCAGTTGGCAAATTCATGGCGCTGCTGGCAGGGTGACCACATATGATGAGGATGATGAGCTGAGATAAATACAGGAGTACAAATAGAATCACATTAAATGCTAAACTAGTTTCATTCATATTCAAGACGAGGCTAAAATATAAAATTTGGATATTTACTCATGTCAACCAATATGTATGAAGAAGTTTAAAAGATAAAATAAAATTTCAGACATGATGGAATGATTCATATATGGCATAAGTGGATAACCACGGAAACAAATAATGACACGGACACAGGTGTTAGGACACTAATGCTTTTACCATGAATAAAGTCTAACATAAAGACTAAAATATCAGTTCTCTAAACACATCTATGTCATTATTTATTATTTTTAATTGGTTGGCTTATTTACTAATTCCATGTGTGTGTGTGTGTATATAATATTAAAATTTTTTAGTTTAGATCTGACAGGTTAATTATAACATAAAAATAGTCTTCTAATCAAAATTAATAAAATGTCTTTGAAACCAGATTTTCATGAATTGATTGAATGAGATAAAATTATGAAAGATTTTAAATTTGTCAAGACAGAAAATAGCAGGATTTGAGACAGAAAAATAAAATATAGGGCATTAAAAAAAAATCAAAGATAAATTGACGATTTTAAGACAAGATAAAATTGCTTGAAATGAATAAAATCTAATGTTAATGAAATTAATTAAAATCATAAAAGAGGAATATTTACCTGGATAATACTGGCTTTCCAATTCATTGGACATATCCACAGTTGGTAGAACACTGGACGAAGAATCATTGTCTGAATAAGCAAGTTTATCTTCGACTGGAAATAAATATAAAAACTGATTAAGTAAAAATAAAAATAAAAAGCTCACATGTGCGCGCACACACAACACACACAATATATGATGTTGATGCCTCCGTTCAGTCTCAAAAGACAATGGATACTCCCTGTAAGGATAGCTGCGCGTATAATTGTGTGGCAAGGGTTGCACAATCTCCAACCACACCTTTTCTGAAATGGCACTGCTAGAGTCCAGTGGCAAAAAGAAGTGCTAGATGACTGCAAACAATGTTGAGATAAGCAGAGAGCACATATAGCATCTGGAATTCCCAAATATTCACCCATTTTAGGCTCAGTGTTGCTTAACTTCAGTGATTTAACTGGAACTAGTGTGTCAACATGAATTATATATATATATATATATAGGTACTCTTGCATAATTTGACCCGGATCCTCGTGATTTTCTGTCAAGCCCGGATCGGGCGAGACTGGCAATCATTGGCGTCTGCTGAGTGTTGTTCAAATGTTGAAACGCTAATCCGACTTTTGTTTGTAACTGTAAGCAAATCCGCTAATCTGACTTTAGTTTGTAACTGTAATTCAAATTGGAAGAAAGTAACTACTGAAAAAAATGACAGCCATGGAAATAAATCTGTGCATGATTGAAAAACAAATGGAAACGCTGATGCAGACAATTTCCTTTTGTCAGGAAAAGAAATTGCTTTCCCAAAGAATGAGATGCAACAAATGTAATCATAAATGTTTACTGAAAAAAGAAATTGCGTAAAGCATGGCTTCTCTTGGCAGTGTAGACAGTGGATGTCATTGCGCACAGGATCGTTTTTTGCATGTTCCAATTTGGATATTGCAACTAATAGTGAAAATCATCTATTTATGGGCCTTCGAAATGGCGGCACTAAAAAATATTAAGAGAGAATGCGGTGTTATATCCGAACACACGTACACGGATTGGAAGAACTTTCTGAGGGAAATTTGTCAGGAGTATTTCCTGAGGAATCCCCAGCAGATAGGAGGCCCAGGTCACACTGCAGAAATAGACGAATCCTTATTCAACCGGAGGAAACATAACATTGGAAGAATCCTCGAACCGTTCTGGGTCTTCGGTGGCTATGATATCACCGACAAGGAGGGTTTTTTGGTCACCGTCCCAAATCGAAACGCCAAAACCCTCCTTCCAATAATAAAAAAATATATTCTGCCGGGTACAACAGTCGTTTCCGACTATTGGAAGGCCTATAACAAAGTTGGAGGAGAAGGGTTCCAACACCTCACTGTGAATCATAGTATTCACTTTGTAGACCCTACGACGAAGGCAACAATGAACCACGTCGAGAGGATGTGGAAGAAAGTGAAACAGTGTAACAAGCAAGGATGTGGGACCAGCCGGGACCCGGGAGCTTCTGAATACATATTTACTTGAATTTATGTGGAGACAAAAATTTGGAAACGATCCTTTTGTCTCCATCAAAAATCATATTTCCGAAAGCTACCTGGTTGAGGAGCTTTATCCCATTTCCTCTGCCCCATCACCTCTCTCTTTGCTGTTGATGGCCCGATCAACAGTCGAACAAAGCAAAAGATCCTAAGGAAATATCCTCCTCTCCAGAAAGTTCTTCCGCCAGCAAAGCAAATAACAACCGTTTAAAAAAAAAAAAAAAAAAGAAAAAAAAAAATATTTTTGATTAAAAAAAAAATAAAAATAATACTAATAATTAAACAAAAAATTGTACTTACACCTAACAATTATACGGGTAAACAAATTTTTTTTTTGCAGATAAACTTAAAAAAAAAAAACAAAAAAAAACTTGTTGCTGATAAATATTATGCAAAAAAATAAATAAATAAATAAAAAATAAAATGAAACAAAAAATTGTACTTACCCCTAACAGTTATACCAATAATCAACTTTTTTTTGCAGATAAATTAAAAAAAAACAAAAAACTTCTTGTTGATATTTATATAAAAAAAATATACTACAATAAATTAAATAAACATATTTGTTTTTTTAAAGGTAGGCTTCTTATTATTTGAAAATTTTCAGTTGTTTTTTTTTTATGCCGCTTGGCTGCACCAATGATTGCCAGTCTCGCCCGATCCGGGCTTGACGGGAAATCACGAGGATCCGGGTCAAATTCTGCAAGAGTACCTATATATATATATATATATATATTATAGAAAAATGTGAGCTTACATTGTGTTTGAAACAGTAAAAAGACAAATTTTTTAAAATAATAAGACAAAATACAAATTATTCATTTTCAACTCATTATGTTCTCCCTATATCTCGCTTTCTCATTGCAACTATGGATTAAATAATATTACTAAAACTAGTAATATTCCTATTTGTTTAAAATATTTCAATCACACAGAGAGGGCGAAAGTTATAAAAAAGAAAAAAATTCTGTCACTTGTTGAGTAAATTGTAAATTACAGATAATTAGGACAATTAAAATGAAAGTTTTACAAATATAACTCAATCCTAAAACTGACTAGTATTTTTTCATGTATTTTTTGTAATTAAAATATATAGATATTTTTTTTCAAGTGAAACAAATGTTGATTAACTCAGCTTTAGTATATGAGGAGGATGATATAGTTTGCTTGAAACATTGTAGTGCGAAAAAATTGTGTTTGAAGGCGCTGACAATGTAGTCTTGTAGAAGAACACCGATAAGTACAATATTGAAAGATTTCAATAATTTTAATTATAAAATATTTATTTACCAACATAATGTGTTGCACCAGGATGGTAACGTGGTGTTAAGATCTCAAATATTGAGGATGAAGAAAAACAAAAAATATGTGCAATCACTCGGTAGATGCGTGTCGGAAGCTGGAAATAGTTTCACAGTTAGAACAGGTTCTCATGCTTGTAAATTATTTCTGAAATGTGTGTTATTGTTAAATATTATTGATATTATAATAATTATATTATTATGTGTTCTATTTATAATTATATAACCTTATAATCGTTTATGTAAATATGCATTCTATCCTTTTCTTTTGTGTAATAAGTCTTTTTGAAATAATAAATCTAAGGGAGATAACTATAAGTTCAAATTTGTGAATTATTTCCTTTGGGTAGTATTTTATGTGTGTGTGTTTTTTTTCTTCATGTATATATTTTATAATTGTAACTATTCTTATTCATTTAGATATACTATTACTTATTTACTGCAAATGTTATTTCCAATTGTTAGATGGGTTATTATTGTGGTAAATTTCAAAGTTACTATGAAACAGCTATTTCTGATTTCCAGCATAAACACGCATCCACCGATAATGTAAAACAATTATGAGTAAAACTCATAATATAATTTATAAGTATGCAAACAGGTACTGTGAAACTGCGATTTCTGACATCAGACACAAACACACACCTACTGAGTGACTGCACAATATTTTTTATTTCTTCATCCTGAAGATAAGGTATACCTCGAAAATTAGAGATCTTAACTAACACCATATTACCATCCTGGTACAACACATTATGTTGGTAAATAAATATTATATAATTAAAAATTATTGAAATCTTTCAATATTTTTATTATTCCTTTTACTTCCTTGCATCGTAGCCAACAGTGTTCTTCTAAAAGACTGCATTGTCAGCACCTTCAAAATAACTATTAGTATTACAAGCGTATGCTGTATTTTCGTAGACATCGGCAATATTACTGTGCTTCAATAAGTCATATCTTTTTTATTTGTGAGTCAATTTTTTAAAGAATTACATTAATGGAAAAAGAATAGAATAAGCATTCCAATGATGTTAATTTTTTTTTTTTTATGTGTTCAATGTTTTTATGCTCCAAATTAAAAATGAAAAAACAGTAAAAAATAACAACAGCAAAAAGGGAAACTGTTTTTTCAATGTTTACATTTCATACGTTATGTTTGGATACATATGCGCGGGGTCAAATTTGATTGGATATGGCTGAAATTTTACAGGCTATATAAACAAAGAAGCCCATCTCTACTGGTGTTTTATTTTTATTTTAACGACCACAGGAAGCAAAGTTTTGACTGAGCAAATTTGACAAAGAATATTTCAAAATTTATAAGATAAATCGGTATATATCATCCATTTTCATATAGATAATAGTTTCAGAATTATCTTCATGTATGATTTGTAAATATTTGATAATTATTAATTGTGCGGAATTTTCTTTAAAATGTTATCTTTTATAGAAATTCAAATCGCTTAAAGGGAAACGATGACAGTGATGGTTAGCTGTGCGTTAACCATCGCTGTTATCGTATTAATGAGTTTGTATTCTCTTAAAAATAGAAAACTGTTTTTTTCTGCTTTCAAAACGAAAGCAGAAAAAAGTTTCATTTTTTATTCTTTTTATATATTATTTTTATTAGTTTGTCAATTTAAAAAAATTATCAAGTTTTTCAAATTTGATTTCCAAACAATACTAGTTTGTTGTTTTTAATGCTTTTAGTACACATGTACTAAAAGCATTAAAAACCCCCAACAAAATGTACTAAGTACATACGTTTGTTTTTTTAGTGGTAAAAACAAACAAACAAACAAACAAACAAATATATAACAAATAAAATGTACTTGTGCACTTATGCAACCATGCTGAAATAATGTTATTATTTAGAAACCCATTCTTAACATGGGGAAGGAAGGGTGTTTTTTGTTAACTATTCTGCACTTTCACCTAACAATTAAATAAAAAAGATATTGTGAAACTAGAATTTATTTTTTAACTCATTATCAAGACCATTTTTTGAATCTGTAAAACAAACCGTATTTTTTTTTTAACTGAGGATATCTAAATAATAATAATAATTAGGCGGTTCGATAAAGAATTTCATTGTGATGCATTTTGTAAATTTTTACCTTCTTTCCACCATAACATTTTTCTTCAAAATGACTATCTTTTAAAGTTTTCAGGTATACTGAAAATGAATATCACATTTAAATTTTCTGCAAATAAGTAGTTTCTGGATATTAAGCAATGTTATTTCGTATTGCTGGTGCCCATCTGGGTATGTGTGTTTGCGTATAGTTTCTTGGGGTTAGGTTTACGCACTCACGCGTACCAAGATCCAGCGATAACATAAGAAATGACATTGCTTAATATCTGGAAAACTACTTATTTGCAGGAAATTTAAATGCGATATTTGTTTTCAGCATACCCTAAAATCTAAAAAAGTAATCATTTTAAATGTTAAGGTGGAAACAAAATTAAAAAAAATTACCGTTTTATTTCTTAGTTTACATAACTGCATTTTCAGTAAAACAACAATAGAAATGATAAAAATTACCATAAACTGGTGAATATATAGTTGTTGTTTATCAGGATTCCTGGTATTCTGGTACTGTGAAAGCTACATCAATGATTCATGTACAGTACGATTTATGGTTGCATCTCAGAAAATAGGGGTATTTTAGGGATTATTATTTGGTGCTTTTAAGACACTCCCTAATAAAATAATTTAACACAATTTTCCGAACAAACAACAAACCACTTCTTAAACTTAACAAGGAAAAGGTTTATTTAAAAAAGGCATTAAACTCGAAGGAGGAAAAGAAGGAAGGTTCGGGACTTCACTGCTTACTAGGTAGTTACAGCCGGTGGCTGTCGTCTGATACCTAGTAGGAGCAGAGGAGCGAAAGGTCTAGTCCCTTCGAAAGCTGGTGGAGTAAGAGAGAGTTTTTTCTTCTCAGGACCGGATCAAAAATATTCATGCGCTACTCCTCTGATTGGCCAGTGTATGGCCACATCACTCAATCAGGGAGGAATATGTGCAAGAAGAAAGAGGTCTATTTGCGTCTGCTACATAACCCCTTGCTTAGGCTGAAAGCCGACAGAAAAAGGTAGCATAACAAATAGTAAGAAGAAGAATACAATAGAAATGTAAATTTATTTGAGTATTTTTTTGAATTTTTTTTTTTTCTTTTTGGTGAAAGAGAGAAGAAAAAAAAAAGTTCTTTTTTTTGAAAAGGAGAGAAAAAATGTTCTTTCTCAACAGAAATACACAGTTTTGCATAGTCTCTTCGGCCAATGTACCAGTCGACTACTACGTGTAGTGGTCACATAATTGTTCTCACGTGGAATATTTACCTCAGGTGTATGATGATGCTGTGTGTATGTTGGAGGAATGTGTGGCTCAGGTGTTAATGTGTCCAGAAAGGCTCTTTTTACCCTATCTACCGATACTGTCTCTTTTTTACCACTAATAGATCAACGTTTGTCAGTGCGTGAAAGCACGCGATAAGGGCCAGTGTAAGGTGGAGTTAGGGGGCCTTTTACTGCGTCCTTTCTAAGGAACACGTGAGTCCATGTCGATATGTCCTTCAGAACCAAAGATTCAATGGTCTGTTTCCTAGGGTGCATCGGCGGTAGCTTACTGAGATAAGCTCGTAGTCTGTTGACGTACAGAGCTGTGTCAGTTGTTATATCCTCTATCGGGGTCAGCATCTGACCTGGTAACGATAGAGGTGCTCCATAGACCAGTTCGGCTGCCGAATATCCCAGGTCCTCCTTGATTGATGCCCGACAGCCAAGAAGGACGACCGGTATGTACTCGCTCCATCGCTGTTGGTCGGGGTAAGCGCGTAATGCTGCTTTCAATTGGTGATGGAAGCGTTCTATCATCCCGTTAGAAGCAGGGTGATAGCTTGTTGTCTGAATGCGAGTTATCCCGAGGATCTTGGACAGTTCCCGGAATAGGTGGGATTCGAATTGTGCACCACGATCAGTGGTGATTGTAGTGGGAACTCCGTAACGCAATATCCAGCCTGATATAAGGGCTCGCGCTACAGATTCAGCCGAAATGTCACTAAGGGGGATGGCCTCAGGCCACCGTGTGAAACGGTCTATGCAGGTCAGGAGATAAGTAAATCCCTGACTGACTGGCCATGGTCCAACCAAGTCAATGTGAACATGGCTAAACCGAGCGTCTGGGGTGCTGAATGTTCTGAGGGGCGCGCGGATATGCTTGTGCACCTTTGACTTTTGGCAGGATACACAGGAACGTGGCCAAGCAGTGTTAGGCCAGAAAAATCTAGCTGTAATCAGCTTCACTGTGGCTTTGCATCCAGGGTGTGCCAGGTTGTGTAGGGTTTCAAAAACAACTCTATGATGGGTCGTTGGAATGAATGGTCTAGGTGAATCCGTTAAGTCACAGATGATCTGCGTGTCAGAAGTAGGCACGGGCAGGTATGCGAATTTGCAAGGCGCAAATTCAGGTGACGATGGATCCAATGTGTCCAGACTTGGCTGATCTAAGGCCATCTGTTGCAAATCGATATTCGATGGTGAGGACAGAGAATTAATGGGCAGGCGAGACAATGCATCTGCTGCTGCGTTCTGTTCACCCGCGATATGCCGGATATCGCTAGTAAATTGCGAAACAAAGTCCAAATGGCATGTTTCGCGTGGAGAATACTTGTCCAACTTAGCACGCAGTGCATATGTCAGTGGACAATGGTCAGTATAGATTGTAAATTGCCAACCCTCGAGTGAATGTTGGGAGTGTTTCACTGTGAGGTACATTGCCAGAAGTTCCCGGCCAAACGTGCTGTAACGTTGTTCGGCCGGTTTTAGCTGTCGCGAAAAGTATGCGAGAAGTTGTAACTGTTGTTGGTGCCGCTGTTGTAACACTGCACCAACAGCTGTTTCCGATGCGTCAACGACCAGTGAAAACTGGGCCTCGGGTACAGGATGTGCCAGTAAAGATGTTGTCGCTAGTGTATTTTTCACTTCATCAAAAGCTCTAAGTTGGATTTCATTAAATGAGATCTGCTCGTTTTTCTTCTTCCTGTTACGCAACAGGTCGGAAAGAGGAGCTGAGAGATCCGCACAGTGTGGGATAAAGCGTCTGTAGTAGTTCAACAGACCGAGGAAGTGCCTAAGTTGGCGAAGTGAAGTGGGCGGTTGAAAGTCTTGTAGAGCCTTCACCTTTTCCGGTAACGGAGATATACCGTCTGGGCTGATAACGTGGCCCAGGAAAACTAGTGACATAACACCGAAAACGCATTTACCAGGATTAATCCTCACCTGGTATTGCTGAAACCGTTCGAAAAGTAGGCGGAGGTGAGTGACGTGTTCCTCAGGAGAGGCACTAGCCACGAGAATGTCGTCTATATAATTATAGACGAAATCTAAGTCACGCACTACTTCATCCATAAAGTGCTGAAAAGTACTGGCAACGTTACGTAGACCGAAAGGCATGGTAAGAAATTCAAAGGCTCCGAACGGAGTTGTTACGGCAGTCTTTGGTATGTCGGCCGGATTAACTGGTATTTGATGGTAAGCCTTCACCAAATCTAGTTTGGAAAAGGTCTTACAACCATGTAGAGAGGAAGCAAAGTCCTGAATATGCGGGATTGGGTAGCGATCAGGTACCGTCATGGAATTAAGTAGTCTATAGTCCCCAGTCAGACACCAATCTCCGTCTCGTTTTGGGACCATATGCAGAGGGGAAGCCCAAAGACTGGACGAGGGGCGTATTATTCCCAACTGTAGCATATGATTAAATTCTGCCTTCGCTGCTTTGAGTTTATCCGCAGGAAGGCGACGAGGGCGTGAGAACATAGGAGCGCCTGTGGTCTCGATGTGGTGTTTTGTGGTGTGCGTGGGTTTGCTCACCACAAAATTCGAATTTGTTAACTCCGGGTAGGAGTGTAGATCCTCGTGGTACGGGTCATTCGCAGCGGCAATGAAAAATACTAGGCTGATAGATGCGGCATTTGATAACAAGCCAGGGACGGAAAGTTCCGTGCTAGCGTCTATCAGCCGGTGTCTGCGCATGTCGACCATTAAATTAAAATGGTGTAGGAAATCCGCGCCTCGGATGGGGTACAGTAAATCCGCTATGGTGAAAACCCACGTAAAGTCTCTCCGTAAATTCAAGTCCAGAGAACGTGAAATTTGACCGCACGTGGGGATAGGCGAATGATTCACCGCTTGCAGGGTTATCAACGACACTAGTGGCCTTTCTTTAAGTAGTTTAAGTGGCGAAATGCTACAAAAAGCACCTGTGTTTATCCAGCAACGTGCTTGAGATTGTACGTCAGTGACGAAATAGGCACGGTTATTTGAATTTTGCAGAAAGTTTGCCGTGCTCGTCTTTCCACAATTTAGTTTCCCTGGTTATTAAAGGTACAGGGCATTTTGCAGTTCCATGCCTCAGCGCCATAGCGACTATGATAAAAACATAGTCCCGGCGTGTTTGAATGGCGTCGGTGGTGCGGGGAAGATGAGCAGCTTTTGTAGCGGCGTCTGGGCGAGTGTGACCTGCCCATACTGAGCTTGCCAACCTCTCTAGTGGGGCGTTCGATAGCCGTTAGAATAGCCATCGATGTAGCTTCCTGCCTTAAACTTGCAGGGCCCTCGTGTACCTCAGCAGGCTGTTGCGGGATTGCCGCGGTGGTAGGCCCCCTCACAAAATCCATAACCTTGTCCGCCGATGCTACTACTACATCGACTGGATGTTTTTCTATCATTTCTATCTAGTATGGCCTTTATTACCTGCACCGGCAGCCTTGAGAAAAAGAGCTGCTTAATTAAGGCACTGTCAGGAGCGACATCCTCTGCCAGTTCCCTCATTCTACGGAGTAGTTCTGTCGGCCTGCGGTCGCCTAAATCTTTGTCGTGGACTAGCGTTTGAAAACGCTTTTCCGCCGACACTGACGTCCGGAGTAGCACCTCCCGCTTTATGCTGTCGTATGTGGAGTTTAGCGGGGTGTCCATTATTAAATCTTTGACCACAGGAGTTAATGACGCGGGGAAGGCACTGAATAATATGTGCAGCTTCGTTTGCTCCGAAACGTTCGCTGCAAAATATGACTCGAGTTGAGCAAACCAAACTCGCACGTCACCGGCGAAGGCAGGCAATGTTGTCATTGTTCCTACAGAGAGTAAATAAAAAATAAAAAAACTAACCTATCTGAAGTATGGAAAGGACACCGAATATGGACCACGTGGAGAAAGGAGAAATATAGAGAAAATCTTTAGACCGAGACAATACAAAAAAAAAACTTAACAGGCTAACGGGAGAGGAGAAAAAGGAAAAAAAAAAATTACAATGAAATAAAGCTAAAAAAACTATACTCTATAAGGAAGAGCCGTGAAAAAAAAAAAATGTGGACAATATGTGTGTACGAGTGTTTTTTTTTTTTTTTTTTTTTTTTTGTGTAAATGTGTGTAAACCTGAAGATAAATGAACTCTTGGAGTACTTACATTTTGGCCGAAGGATGCTAAATGTCAAAAAAACTTTGTGAAAGTTCTTTTTCTTCTTCTTTTTTCGTTTGTTGTGTTTTTTCTTAAAACTTTGGTGCGCACAAATGTATCTTTTTGTTTTCTCTTCCCTTTTTTTTTTTTTTTTTAAAAGACCACGCGGTCGACAAAGGGTGGCGCTGACTCCTTAATTTATAAAAAAAATATATATATATATTTTATAACAGACAAGCCGAGCAGGAAATAACGTCTGTTTTTATGTTAATTTTAAGTTTTAAATGTGCTCTTATAAGTCCGTTGACAGTTGCTGTGATTTTTTTTTTATGTCCTTCAGAGGCGTGATGTGATCGGCTTTGCTGAAGTTTTAGACACCATGTGCTGAGTTTTAAAATGCCTGCCTTTCCTTGTTCAAACGCAAAATAAGTTAGCTATTCGGAAAACACGTGTTATCGCGTCGGGTCACCATTTTAGGGATTATTATTTGGTGCTTTTAAGGCACTCCCTAATAAAATAATTTAACACAATTTTCCGAACAAACAACAAACCACTTCTTAAACTTAACAAGGAAAAGGTTTATTTAAAAAAGGCATTAAACTCGAAGGAGGAAAAGAAGGAAGGTTCGGGACTTCACTGCTTACTAGGTAGTTACAGCCGGTGGCTGTCGTCTGATACCTAGTAGGAGCAGAGAAGCGAAAGGTCTAGTCCCTTCGAAAGCTGGTGGAGTAAGAGAGAGTTTTTTTCTTCTCAGGACCGGATTAAAAATATTCATGCGCTACTCCTCTGATTGGCCAGTGTATGGCCACATCACTCAATCAGGGAGGAATATGTGCAAGAAGAAAGAGGTCTATTTGCGTTTGCTACAGTATATTTTGGGCCAGATAGAGAGGATTTACAAAATTGAAAATTGGACTGGTCCCAAAATGCATAAGTTCTGGTCAACTATGGGAATTTCCATCTTTTACAGAAATCCAAAATCTATATGAAAAATTTTCTTTGATTTATTTCTGAGATTAATTCATATCTACTCAATTTTTTTCTTTGAAGGCAGTCGTAAATATCGGCTATGAAGGCTCTTTAGGCATTCAATGGCTACACCCAGATTAAGCTCTGCTTTGGTGAGGAGGTAGGAAAATGCCTGCTCTCAATAAAGCTATATTTAAATACCACTATAATACTTAGTTTTGTTCATGAATAGACACGCACTGTATGATACCATGTGTCAATTTAAAAAAAATTGAAATTTGTACATCTGAATTTATAATTCATGGCTTATGGTAAAGCGATACATCAAATTTGACTGCATAATCAGAAAGAGCACACTATTTTACATAAGAGTGCTAAGTTTCATGAAAATAGCTTGAAAAATAAATAAATGGCGAAATTACCGAATTTCTTGAAATGTTGAGGTTCGTAACTTAGCCTAGTTTTTCTAAAGAAAAATGTCCATGGAAAAGCCTAAATTTTGGCACTTAAAATTCTCATAACTTTTGGACTACTAATGGTATTTGCATAATTCAAACGGTTTTAAGCATCTTTTACATAGCTCTTTTCATGCAAGTTAATAAAATAACAATTATCTAAAAAGAAAAAGTCAACTTGTAATGCTAACTCTATATAACTATGTTTATGCATAAATGTTTGTGTCTTTCCTATAGAAAGAAAGGTTAGAGAATCTATATAAAATCTAAAAGTGTATTCTTATCCATTCCATTGTCTTACTGGGTAAGACAATGGAATTATAGGCCCCCTTAAAACCGCATAAATATCCTATTTTTATGAAATTTAAATCATATGCATCAAATTTTCTTAGGAAGACAATAAAAGTGCTTTTAAATCTGTGTCCTCCTAGCTCAAAGGAGCTATGGAGGCCGAACATCCTTTAAAACTTGAAATATGTTTTGATTGAATATCAGATGTATAAAATTCTCCAGAAATGGTCCCAAATCTGTAGGTGTCAAATACCTACATGCTCTTACCTCTAAGAGACCTCACTGAAACTTCAAATACATACGATTTCACATAAACTTCAAACATGTACAAATGATTTCAATGAAACTCAAACCATATGTATATATAAGATATATAAGACACTGATTAAAAGAGTTTTCCAACATTTCAGTTTCTTCAAAATATATTATAGGTGTGAAATGGGAGAAGGGGGGGGGCAGTAAAAACAAAGTAATTTAGTGTTATGAGTATACTGAAATATATAGTGTCGCCAAAAAGAAAGTTTGCACTTGTCATTTTTTAAAAACTCACAAATTTAAGCTAATCTATTAAATAAATCTCAAACATCTGTGTGTTTGTGTGTGTCCACTAAAAACTTTTTTCATCTGCATCATACATGCGCAAACACGGCATCGTTAGAAAGAGTGATCTCTCAGACAAAAAATATTGAAAAATTGGAAAAAAAAATTATATATTATTTTGTGTAGAAATATCGTTTTGTTTGAAGAAAGGTGGTCAGATAAAAACCATACATACACTAATCGTCATTATATTCTGTTTCAAAAAGCTAAATTTATAACATCTGTGTTCTTGTGGGCCCATCGCTAAAAGTGTTTGCTTACTAACTTATGTTATGCGAGTTCCTACCCTGCACAGGTCAATTTATTTATTTTTTCTTTCAGTTTTGCTTCTGGCTAACTGCATGCAAGTCTGGTTTTTTTTTTTTCTTATAACCGGGCAAAACCCCATCCCGTCATCAAAATATTTTTGCCCTCCTCCCTCCACTGTCATTTTTTTTTTATGATCATTCTTCCAAATTTTTTTATGACCAGGCAACGTCCCCTCCCTGCTAGTTTATTATATAAGAGAGAGTTGTGTGTGTGTGTGTGTGTGTGTGTGTGTGTGTGTTCATATGTCTGCTAAAAACTTTTGCCATTCACAGTGTTGCAGCATGATCTCTCTAACAAATAATATTGAAAAATTAGAGAAAAAAATCCTCAGTTATTTCGTACAGAAATGTTTTATATGAAGGGGGGGGGGGGTTAAAAATCTTCACTTAGATGTTTTTCCTTAAACACACATGCACAAACACAAGTTTCTAACTTTCAATTTAAATAGATAAATTTGCAACGTGATAACATCAATAGCATCTTGGTCCATTGTATAACGTGCTCGCTTATGGGCTTATCTTTTACAAGTTTGGACTCAACAAGCGTCATTTTTCTTTTCTTTTAATAACATAAGTTTTTTAACAAATTTCTTTAAACTGATCGACCATCACATTCTATTTTCTTTTTGTGTTTTTATCCATTTTATTACCATAAACTGCGAACACATTGGAAATGGTGATTACATTTTTGTGTTTTTAACTGTACCTTTTGTTTTTCAAATTAAAGTGCACTTATTCCCTCTTCCATATACTCGGATTATACGGAACTTCATTTCTTCTATTTCTTGACAAAGAAAACTCATATCTGTCTATCTCCATTTTTTTTTTTTTTTTTGCTTACAAATTTTGCTTTCGGTTTCCATTCTGCACTCATCTTCCATTTGCAACCAAATTATATATTTTATAAATATTATTTTTAATTATATAATTTCCAGAATGAAAAGTATTTAATGTAGACAAATTCCATAGAAATGCATGATAATTATCTATGAAAAAGAGAGAGAAATCAGAAAGAGAGAGAGAGAGAGAGAGAGAGAGAGAGAGAGAGAGAGAGAGAGAGAGAGAGAGAGAGAGAGAAATCAGAAAGAGAGAGAAATAAGAAATGGAGAGAGAGAAATCAGAAAGAGAGAGAGAGAAATCAGAAAGAGAGAGAAATCAGAAAGAGAGAGAAATCAGAAAGAGAGAGAAATCAGAAAAAGAAAGAGAGAGAGAGAGAGATCAGAAACAGAGAGAGAGAGAGAGAGAGAGAGAGAGAGAGAGAGAGAGAGAGAAATCAGAAAGAGAGAAAGATAGAAATCAGAAAGAGAGAGAGAGATAGAAATCAGAAAGAGAGAGAGAGAGAGAGAAATCAGAAAGAGAGAGAGAGAGAAATCAAAGAGAGAGAGAGAGAAATCAGAAAGAGAGAGAGAGAGAAATCAGGAAGAGAGAGAGAGAAATCAGAAAGAGAGAGAGAGAAATCAGAAAGAGAGAGAGAGAAATCAGAAAGAGAGAGAGAGAAATCAGAAAGAGAGAGAGAGAGAAATCAGAAAGAGAGAGAGAGAAATCAGAAAGAGAGAGAGAGAGAGAAATCAGAAAGAGAAATCAGAAAGAGAGAGAGAGAGAAATCAGAAAGAGAGAGAGAGAGAAATCAGAAAGAGAGAGAGAGAGAAAAATGAGAAAGAGAGAGAGAGAAATGAGAAAGAGAGAGAGAGAGAGAAATCAGAAGGAGAGAGAGAGAAATCAGAAAGAGAGAGAGAAATCAGAAAGAGAGAGAGAGAAATCAGAAAGAGAGAGAGAGAGAGAGAGATCAGAAAGAGAAAGAGAGAAATCAGAAAGAGAGAGAGAGAAATCAGAAAGAGAGAGAGAGAAATCAGAAAGAGAGAGAGAAATCAGAAAGAGAGAGAGAAATCAGAAAGAGAGAGAGAAATCAGAAAGAGAGAGAGACATCAGAAAGAGAGAAAGAGAGAGAGACATCAGAAAGAGAGAGAGAGATTTCAGAGAGAGAGAGAGAGAGAGTGAGAGAGAGATCAGAAAAGAAGAAAGAGAAATCTGAAATAAAGAGAGAGAAATCTGTAATGAAGGGAGAGAAATCAGAAAAGAAGAAAGAGAAATCTGAAATGAAAAGAGAGAAATCTGAAATGAAAAGAGAGAAATCTGAAATGAAAAGAGAGAAATCTGAAATGAAGAGAGAGAAATCTGAAATGAAGAGAGAGAAATCAGAAATGAAGAGAGAGAAATCAGAAATGAAGAGAGAGAAATCAGAAAGAGAGAGAGAGAGAGAAATCAGAGAGAGAGAAAGAGAGATCAGAAAGAGAGAGCGAAATCAGAGAGAGAGAGAGAGAGATCAGAAAAGAAGAAAGGGAAATCTGAAATGAAGAGAGAGAAATCAGAAATGAAGAGAGAGAAATCAGAAATGAAGAGAGAGAAATCAGAAATGAAGAGAGAGAAATCAGAAATGAAGAGACAGAAATCAGAAATGAAGAGAGAAAATTCAGAAATGAAGAGAGAAATAAGAAAGAGAGAAATCAGAGAGAGAGAGAGAGAGAGAGATATCAGAAAAGAAAGAGAAATCTGAAATGAAGAAAGAAAAATCTGAAATGAAGAGAAATCTGAAATGAAGAGAGAGAAATCTGAAATGAAAAGAGAGAAATCTGAAATGAAAAGAGAGAAATCTGAAATGAAAAGAGAGAAATCTGAAATGAAGAGAGAGAAATCAGAAATGAAGAGAGAGAAATCAGAAATGAAGAGAGAGAAATCAGAAATGAAGAGAGAGAAATCAGAAATGAAGAGAGAGTTATCAGAAAGAGAGAGAGAGAGAGAAATCAGAGAGAGAGAGAGAGAAGGAGAGAAATCAGAGAGAGAGAGAGAGAGAGAGAGAGAGAGAGAGAAATCAGAAAAGATGAAAAATCTGAAATGAAGAGAGAGAAATCTGAAATGAAGAGAGAGAAATCTGAAATGAAGAGAGAGAAATCTGAAATGTAGAGAGAGAAATCAGAAATGAAGAGAGAGAAATCAGAAATGAAGAGAGAGAAATCAGAAATGAAAAGAGAGAAATCAGAAATGAAGAGAGAGAAATCAGAAATTAAGAGAGAAATCAGATAGAGAGAGAGAAATCAGAAAGAGAGAGAAATCAGAGAGAGAGAGAGAGAGAGAGAAATCTGAAATTGAGAGAGAAATCAGAAATGAAGAGAGAGAAATCTGAAATGAAGAGAGAGAAATCAGAAATGAAGAGAGAGAAATCAGAAATGAAGAGAGAGAAATCAGAAATGAAGAAAGAGAAATCAGAGAGAGAGAGAGAGAGAGAGAGAGATCAGAGAGAGAGAGAGAGAGAGAGAGAGAGAGAGAGAGAGAGAAATCAGAAAAGAAAAAAGAAAAATCTGAAATGAAGAAAGAGAAATCTGAAATGAAGAAAGAGAAATCAGAAATGGAGAGAGAGAAATCAGAAAGAGAGAGAGAGAAATCAGAAAGAGAGAGAGAGAGAGAAATCTGAAATGAAGAAAGAAAAATCTGAAATGAAGAAAGAGAAATCTGAAATGAAGAGAGAGAAATCAGAAAGAGAGAGAGAGAGAGAAATCAGAAAGAAAGAGAGAGAAATCAGAAAGAGAGAGAGAGAGAAATCAGAAAGAGAGAGAGAGAGAAATCAGAAAGAGAGAGAAATCAGAAAGAGAGAGAAATCAGAAAGAGAGAGAAATCAGAAAGAGAGAGAAATCAGAAAGAGAGAGAGCAATCAGAAAGAGAGAGAGAAATCAGAAAGAGAGAGAGAGAGAAATCAGAGAGAGAGAGAGAGAAATCAGAAAGAGAGAGAGAGAGAGAGAAATCAGAAAGAGAGAGAGAAATCAGAAAGAGAGAGAGAGAAATCAGAAAGAGAGAGAGAGAGAAATCAGAAAGAGAGAGAGAGAGAAATCAGAAAGAGAGAGAGAGAAATCAGAAAGAGAGAGAGAGAGACATCAGAAAAAGAGAGAGAGAGAAATCAGAAAGAGAGAGAGAGAAATCAGAAAGAGAGTGAGAGAAATCAAAAAGAGAGAGAGAGAGAGAAATCAGAAAGATAGAGAGAGAGAGAAATCAGAAAGATAGAGAGAGAGAGAAATCAGAAAGAGAGAGAGAGAAATCAGAAAGAGAAAGAGAGAAATCAGAAAGAGAAAGAGAGAGAAATCAGAAAGAGAAAGAGAGAGAAATCAGAAAGAGAAAGAGAGAGAAATCAGAAAGAGAGAGAAATCAGAAAGAGAAAGAGAGAGAAATCAGAAAGAGAAACAGAGAGAAATCAGAAAGAGAGAGAGAAATAAGAAAGAGAGAGAAAAATAAGAAAGAGAGAGAGAGAGAAATGAGAGAGAGAGAGAGAGAGAGAGATAAATCAGAAAAGAAGAAAGAGAAATCTGAAATGAAGAAAGAGAAATCTGAAATGAAAAAGAGAAATCTGAAATGAAGAAAGAGAAATCTGAAATGAAGAAAGAGAAATCTGAAATGAAGAAAGAGAAATTTGAAATGAAGAAAGAGAAATCTGAAATGAAGAAAGAGAAATCTGAAATGAAGAAAGAGAAATCTGAAATGAAGAGAGAGAAATCTGAAATGAAGAGAGAGAAATCTTAAATGAAGAGAGAGAAATCTGAAATGAAGAGAGAGAAATCAGAAATGAAGAGAGAGAAATCAGAAATGAAGAGAGAGAAATCAGAAATGAAGAGAGAGAAATCAGAAATGAAGAGAGAGAAATCAGAAATGAAGAGAGAGAAATCAGAAATGAAGAGAGAGAAATCAGAAATGAAGAGAGAGACATCAGAAATGAAGAGAGAGAAATCAGAAATGAAGAGAGAGACATCAGAAATGAAGAGAGAGAAATCTGAAATGAAGAAAGAGAAATCTGAAATGAAGAAAGAGAAATCTGAAATGAAGAAAGAGAAATCTGAAATGAAGAAAGAGAAATCTGAAATGAAGAAAGAGAAATCAGAAATGAAGAGAGAGAAATCAGAAATGAAGAGAGAGAAATCAGAAAGAGAGAGGGAGAGAGAAATCAGAGAGAGAGAGAGAGAGAGAGAGAGAAATCAGAGAGAGAGAGAGAGAGAGAGAAATCAGAAATGAAGAGAGAGAAATCAGAAATGAAGAGAGAGAAATCTGAAATGAAGAGAGAGAAATCTGAAATGAAGAGAGAGAAATCTGAAATGAAGAGAGAGAAATCTGAAATGACGAGAGAGAAATCTGAAATGAAGAGAGAGAAATCAGAAATGAAGAGAGAGAAATCTGAAATGAAGAGAGAGAAATCTGAAATGAAGAGAGAGAAATCAGAAATGAAGAGAGAGAAATCAGAAATGAAGAGAGAGAAATCAGAAATGAAGAGAAAGAAATCAGAAATGAAGAGAAAGAAATCAGAAATGAAGAGAGAGAAATAAGAAAAGGGGAGAGACAAAGAAAGAGAAAAAAAGAGAGAAATAAGAAAAAGAGAAAGAGTGAGAGAAATCAGAAAGAGTGATAGAAATCAAAAAGAGTGATAGAAATCAGAAAAGAAAGAGAGATCAAAAAGAGAGAAAGAGAGAGAGAGAAATGAGAAAAAGAGAGAAATAAGAAAAAGAGAGAGAAATAAGAAAAAGAGAGAGAGAAATAAGAGAGAGGGAGAGAGAAATAAGAGAGAGGGAGAGAGAAATATTAAAAAAAGAGAAAAATAAGAAAAATTGAGAGAGAGAGAGAGAGAGAGAAATGAGAGAGAGAAATAAAAAGGAGAGAGAGAAATAAAAAGAGAGAGAGAAATAAAAAGAGAGAGAGAAATAAAAAGAGAGAGAGAAATAAAAAGAGAGAGAAAAGAGAGAGAGAAATAAAAAAGAGTGAAATAAAAAAAAGAGAGAGAGAAATAAAAAGAGAGAGAGAAATAAAAGAGAGAGAGAGAAATAAAAGAGAGAGAGAGAAATAAAAGAGAGAGAGAAAAAAAAGAGAGAGAGAGAAATCAGAAAGAGACAGAGAGAAATCAGAAAGAGACAGAGAGAAATCAGAAAGAGACAGAGAGAAATCAGAAAGAGACAGAGAGAAATCAGAAAGAGACAGAGATAAATCAGAAAGAGACAGAGATAAATCAGAAACAGAGAGAAATCAGAGAGAGAGAGAGAGAGAGAGAAATCAGAAAGAGAGATCGAGAGAGAAATCAGAAAGAGAGAGAAATCAGAAAGAGAGAGAGAAAACAGAAAGAGAGAGAGAGAAATCAGAGAGAGAGAGAGATAGAGAGAGAGAAAATCAGAGAGAGAGAGAGAGAGAGAGAAAATTCAGAAAGAGAGAGAGAGAAATCAGAAAAAGAGAGTGAAATAAGAAAAAAAGAGAGAAATAAGAAAGGGGGAAAGAGAGAAATATTGAAAAGGAGACAGAGAAATAAAAGAGAGAGGCAGAGAGAAATAAGAAAAAGAGAGAGAAATCAGAAAGAGAGAGAGAGAGAGAGAGAAATCAGAAAGAGAGAGAGAAATCAGAAAGAGAGAGAGAGAGAGAAATCAGAAAGAGAGAGAGAGAGAGAAATCAGAAAGAGAGAGAGAAATCAGAAAGAGAGAGAAAAATCAGAAAGAGAGAGAGAAATCAGAAAGAGAGAGAAATCAGAAAGAGAGAGAGAGAGAAATCAGAAAGAGAGAGAGAGAGAGAAATCAGAAAGAGAGAGAGAAATCAGAAAGAGAGAGGGAGAGAAATCAGAGAGAGAGAGAGAGAGAGAGAGAGAGAGAGAGAAGAAAGAGAAATCTGAAATGAAAAGAGAGAAATCTGAAATGAAGAGAGAGAAATCCGAAATGAAGAGAGAGAAATCCGAAATGAAGAGAGAGAAATCCGAAATGAAGAGAGAGAAATCTGAAATGAAGAGAGAGAAATCAGAAAGAGAGAGAGAGAAATCAGAAAGAGAGAGAGAGAGAGAAATCAGAAAGAGAGAGAGAGAAATCAGAAAGAGAGAGAGAGAAATCAGAAAGAGAGAAAGAAATAAGAAAAAGAGAGAGAAATAAGAAAGGGGGAAGAGAGAAATAAAAGAGAGAGGGGGAGAGAAATTATAATAAAGAGAACGAGAAATAAAAAAAGAGAGAGAAAGGAGACAGAAGAAAATAAGAAATATAGAAAGCGATAGAATTTTTATATATGTAAAGCAGTAATGCACCATGCCAAGTTGACGTTTTTTGTTTGTTTTTGTTTTTTTCTTTCCATCATGTTGGGTTGCTTAAGACGCAACTAGTGCAGACGAACTGGCTGAGCTTTTCAGAGTGCACAAGGACGGAAATACTCTTGCGCCCTCACGTTGTTGAACTGACACGCATCCTCCTCCTATCACTGTTTGAATAAAAATGGAAATTCCAGAAAAAGCAACAAACAGGAAGGAGGGGAGGAGGGCAATCAATTCTCCCTTCTCTTTTATCTCTCTCTTACACAAAATAAAATATGGCTTAACAAGGTTAGTGTTGTTCGGCTAAGTGGTAAATATTAATCGCCAAACTAAATTTAATTTTATTAAATATTAAAGTTTTATATTAATATATCACATAGCATGGTCGTATGTTCACTAACTACTCCTATAGACATGTTCTGTGAGGAATGATCCCTTACCTACGAATATTGTTGTACTTATGTCCGTTTTCATAAAGTTGCCTCCAAGGAAGCATAAAACCACCCATCACCAACTGTTTTCAACACTAACAGTCTTGGCAACCATGCGCAGCTACACGACGCGAGTTGATTTGTGGTGACCTAAATTACTTCTCAGTCACCTGCTAAAAAGAATGAACAGCGAAAGGTGATGATTGGTGAACTGAGTTAATAAATTAATATTCTATATATTCGACATCTTTTGTAGTCATCAAGCCAAGATTACGTCCACAACATATGCAGAGGGCAAATGAAAACATATATAAGTTAGGTATGTTTATGTATTTAATACAGGACTGATTCTAAGCTAATTAACCGATCGTTATGAATTATGGACACAGCTACTCAGCATAACGGTGAATAATGTGGGTTATTTTTAGTTCAATTTAGTTTTAAAAGGAGGGAAGACATTTTGTGAAATTTTACACATCAACAGTTTCTTTGACATGTTTTAAATGATTTTTAGGGTGTATAATATGAAAACAACTTTTTATTCGCAAAAATCATTTCAAATTTGCATTAATTTTGATCCATATCATCGACATTGGACATTAAGTAAAGTTCGCTTAAATTTTAATTTTTGTTAAGACTGTTGTTAAGTTTAAATCTAAAATATTTTCTAGAATCCAAAATATGTAATAGATTGTGATTTAAACTGGAATAAAGATTATAGACATAAAAATTATATCTTGATTTTAATTACATTTCTGTAGTGGTTTATGTCATCTGTATACTGAAAGCCAACATTAACTGGACAATACTTAAACTTCAACTTCCACCATCCAAATAATGTAAAGAAACGAATCGCCCGTTGCCTACAACACCAAGCTAAAGCAATATTTAGTAACAGCAATGCATATCAAGAGGAGATGGACAGTTTAAGAGAAACCCTTCACCGAAACAACTATCCAAAGAGCTGACATTAGCTCCAAGTAATCATAATCAGACAAACTTTAAAAAAATACGCAATCCACATGACATCAGGACAGTATTCAGAAGTGATTCAACTCTTCAGAAACAGCTTGTGTAAGTTTAAGCCCCCTACAGAAAAAATGACTAAAAACTGTATATGAGATCCTGTGTAAATGTGGAAAACTATAAAGATGTGAGACATGTCGTCCACTAAAAACATGAGAAGTTGTAATGTGTGGAGAGATTGAAAAGTTGGGTATGGCTGATCATATCTGGAGGGAAAAGGGAAACCATCCGCCATTATGGGATTAAGTAAAAATTATAGACAGCAAAAAATAGTGGAAGGTAAGACGACTCAAAGAAGCAGCACATATGCTGGGTGACAATCAATAAGTAAACCTATTATAGAATTTAATACGATGTGGGACCTGCTGATTATAAATAATAGATAATATATACAGTAATAAGTAAAACA
>NC_136512.1:44996750-45006750 GCF_053919585.1 Euprymna scolopes
ATACGATGCCGTCGACACAGCCCCCAGAAGTAATAGGCGACGCGATGGGACCTAGACTTCTGAGAAGCAGCATAAAATGACCTATCAATGTTATCTCAAAACGAGGGAAAATTAAAGATAGTTATGAAGAAAATAAAATTCTATCATAAAGTTATCTGGGGAAATGGAGTTGAGTGATTGAAATAAAAATGGAACAAATAATAAAAGAGTGTTACTATGTGTATTTGTAGGATGCGTCGTCTGATAATGATGATGGTAATGATGGCTGGATGGACAGTAGTGCTGCGCCACACACACGGTACAATATTTAAGAAGACCAGCGAGGTGACAATTACACACTCTAAGTGGATCTTGACATCTGTCATCGATCTGGGAGCGTATCGGAAGGTTCAAAGGGAACTAGAGCATGAAGTTGACTTAGCGGCAGACTTAAATTTGCAAATGCAAAAAAATCAATCAAAACTTGGGATAAATTCTGATCCAGCGTTATTTGTATCACTAGGAGGACGATTAGATAAGATAAAGCAAAGACTCCGATACGTTGGAGGATATTTTAGGGATATTGGATTATTGGCAACAGAAGGGACCCAAAAACGAGTTAGAGATCTATACTACCTTTCGTAGGTAAAGCACTACACGTATTATTCGGTACAGTATCAGAAAGTGACACAGAGGCATTAGGAAAGCATATAAGCGGTTCAGAGGAAAATCAACAGAAGATAAAGCACGTCGTAGGGGAAAGTTTATCGATAGTGAATGTTACTAGATACGAACTAACAGAACATAGACAAAGAATTAACTGGCTATCTCATACGGTCACCAGCCTAAACGGAAGTTTAACTTTTATGGCTAGAAGAATAAGTACCGTAGAGGCTGTAATTGGGCAAATACTGGAACTGATGATGATGACAAACCAACTCGACTCATTAATTCAGTTATTGACAGTGGCAATGGAACATGTTAGGACACAATTAGATTTACTTTCATTAGCGCACATGTCACCGAGCATCATACCTCCCAAAGACTTAAAAACAATACTCGGGATGATTCAGTCAGACTTGCCACATGCTTTACGCTTACCAGTAGATCCAAAGAAGAGTCTATGGGAATATTATAAAACCTTAAGTTGTGCTACAATTATGCAAAATGATAAGATTTACGTAGTGGTTGAGTTACCTTTGTTGAGTGGAGGTAGCGACTTCGAGGTGTTTAACGTAATTAATTTACCGATACCGTTTCCTAATAACGTCACTGAGGAGAGAGCAGTAGCAAGATACAAAGTTGAAACTGAAGGAATAGCTTTTAACCCCGCCCGAACCAAATTCATAGTGTTGTCGCCTAGCGAAGCACTAGCGTGTAGCATGAATGCACTGAAAGTTTGTGCAGTAAAAAGTCCCATCTATGCAACTAACGGACACAACTTATGTGTCGTTCAATTATTCCAAGGTAGAGGAGGGAATCGATAAATACTGTGGAGCAGAGGTGTCAGTGGATACACACCCTCAAGCTATACATCTATCGGATGGTGTTTGGGCAGTTGCCTCAACTAGTAAGCGAAGGCTGACGAAAGTCTGTAAGGGACGACAACAAGGTGAAATACTTATTCATCCGCCTATGACCATTATAGATCTACCTATGAGTTGTGCAGCGTTTGGCCCAACTATGGAGATCTTGCCGTCCTATAAACTTACAGAGAAGTTTGAGCTCCGGAATGACTTTCATTAATTAAAATACCGCGTGTAAAGTGTAAAGGAATTTCCGAAGATAGCTCACGAAATTCCACCTCTTCTGAAACCGGTCGGAAAGACCGCTATGAGCGAGTTAGTAGATGAGTTATGAACAGTGAAGAGTAATAACGAACAAGAAAAATGGCGATGGGAAGAAGTAAGTAAATGGTTATATCCTACAATAATCATCTTGGTCGTGATGATGATAATAGCTTTTCTAGTGTATGGGAAAAGGAGAGTAAGCCACATCAATAGCATCCTAAGGGCTAGAAAAGATGCTAATAAAGTAGATGAGGATGAGGGTAACCCTCAATCAGAGCGCTTTAAAGGAAAAGTCCATTCAATGTTTGAAATGAATAGGGATGAGCATGAAGTGAGGAAGGCTACCGTGGTTTTTGATAATGCTACCAGTCCTGATCAATCTGGTACAGAACCGAGACTACCAACAAACCTCGCATCTAATACGATACCAACATTGGAGATACATATGTGAAGAAGACTGAAGCCGGGTAATCAAGAAAGATCCATGGAATGAAATCCGGAGAAAAATTAACTATTGAATAAATAATTGCATGCGTCAAATATATATATATGTATGTGTATATATATAAAAAAAAAAAAAATATTAATAATGATGATAAGGGTTCTGGACTCTTATAAAATCATAATGAACTGAAGACAGTATTTCAGAACTAGAAATTGACCTCAGTGAAACAATAGGGAGGGATTTTCTGTTAGTCCCCTGTAATAATTGGTGTGTCAGTGAAGAGTATGACAGATAGGATGGGGCCCGAGTTTGTGTGTAATCCGGGAAGAAGTGCTAGTCTGTGAAGGTCATAGGAGATTTTTGTTGGTGATGAATCGTTACGGACGGTGAAATAAGAAGTACAGGAGGATTCCTTGGTTTATGTTGTTTTTTTGTGGGAGCGTTTCTCTGGTACCTAGAACGGACCAGCTTAAGCTAGTGATGCTTATGGTGAACGCCCTTGTTTCCGCGTGCTCTGGGTTAATAAAGCCGGTTTGCAATTCCCAGACTTGGAGATGTGTGTTTCCTCCACATAGCTGAGGCGGAAGACGGTAGAATCGTGTAATACTATGGTGATTGGTGAGATGATGAGAGGATGAAGACTGTTGACACGTAATGAACTGGCCGTAGGCCGTGAGAATGTAGGATTATGGCGACAGCCTTTTTCGCTATCCAGATGGATATAGGTGTTCTCCTTAGAAGGAAATGGGGATAGTTGAAAATGTATGTTCAGGCCATACATTTTGATAAGATGATGGGGGAGGAGATGTAGTATTGGGAATCCCAGCTTAAATGCTATCTAGGTAGTTGTAGAAATAGCAAGTTAGGACGGTATATTTCGATTCCTATCAGCGAGTTTAGTGGGGTCACAGAAGGTTAGATTTGACATCCATCAAACTCAAGTCACCTTTTGCCAACCTAGTTAGATGCATCGGAAATTAGGGGTGACGTGCAACGGGAATTGTGGTCGTAGGTTTCCAGTTGGCGACCACATGGAGAGTTGGTTTTGGACTGCAGATGGAGCAGACGTGACATTAGGGTCTCTCCTCTGACAACCATGGCTTTGAGACAGAGGCTTGCCTTTTTAATAAAACAAATTGAAGCTTCAAATCCATCTTGTGTTATCGATGCATCTTCAGCAGTAAGTACCACTCCCCATGAGATGGCAGCCCAGCGAAAAGAAGATATCATCCGCTGGACAAGGCAAGCAGGTATGTACACATTATATATTTGCGCATACATGTTGAGACCCTTCAAGGCAAGAAACTGTAAGAATAGAACACACACACACCATATAAGTAAGAACACGTATTGATAAGAACACACAGACTTTAAAAGCAATTGTAAAAAGTAAAAGCAATTGTAAAAAGATAGTAACAAAAAAACGTAAAAGAGAATAGCAACAGGAACGTTTAAAGAAGAACAAGAAAAAACACGTCAAAACCATCTTTAACATATTTAAATTTTCATAATGCAAATTGACTGACATCATATATTTTATATATACATAAAAAGTAAGGGTAAGTGGTTTGTGATGTGACTATGTAGAAATTTTGATATAAGCATTTTATTAAAAATGGGTCATTACATGCCCAAATTTTTATATCTCAAAAATATTGTAAAAAGTAAAAGCAATTGTAAAAACTCAGATTGTTCGCAAACCCACCCGTGTGCCCGATACACCCGGTCAATATGCAAGCCTCTTAGACCTTTTTCTCTCAACTTCCCCTGAGCTATGTTCATGTTCCGTTCATTCTCCTCTAGGATCCTCCGACCACTCCGTCGTATCAGTTAAGATAAAACGAAATGTAAGAAGCCCCCAGACGTACCCCTCCACCGTACTGTATACCGATACTCTATGGCCGACTGGGATAGCTTCCGTACATTCATATCTGATTTACCTCTGCACTCCATGTTTAAAAAGGATGTGTCCTCTATAGTATCAGATCTGACCGAATGGTTAATTGTAGGCATAGACCAATTCATACCATCCAAAAAATTCCAACAAAAACCTAACAGCTAGCCATGGTTCTCCCCAGAATGTGCTGCTGCTATCGCGCACAGAGATCACTTTTTCCATAGCTACCAACGTAATAGATGCACTGAAACTAAAGCTACTTTCAGGACTGCCAGCAACCACTGTAAAAGAGTAATAAAAAATGCAAGAGAGCTATATGCCCAGTTTGTTAAATCCAAGGTAGCTGATCAGCGGCTTGGATCCCACCAGTTTTGGCAAATAACAAATAAGATCCTGAACAGAAGTGTGTGTTCTATCCCAACCATTATCAATGGACCAGAGGTCATCTCGTCAGCGTCAGACAAGGCCAAACTATTTGCAAAGAACTTTGCAGCTAATTTTACCTTATGCGACGAAGGCCATCAACTCCCCATATTTCCTCCTATAACACAGAACAAGCTGGGTAACATACAGATATCCGTGCATGAGGTCGCCAAGCTAATAAAGAACCTATATTCCAGTAAAGCGACTGGCCCTGATGGCATCCCAATTATAGTGTTAAAAAAGCTTCAGCCAGAACTTGCTCCCATACTTACAAAACTATTTAAGCGCTGCCTTAAGGAGAAGTGCTTTCCGACTCCCTGGAAGACCTCTTCAGTTTGCCCTATATTTAAGAATTCAGGTGATAAGTCATCTCCCTCTCAATACAGACCTATAAGTCTCCTGTGTGTTATGAGTAAGTTGCTGGAATCCATATTAAATAGAGAAATAGTCAACCACCTCAGCAGGAATAACCTTCTTAGTGACACACAATATGGTTTCCGCTCTGCAAGATCTACCGCAGATGTGCTGACGGTTATATCCAACAGGATAAGTGAATCTCTTGACAAAGGCTTCCTTTCTAGGGCAATTGCTCTTGACATATCAAAGGCCTTTGACAAGGTATGGCATAAGGGTCTACTTCACAAGATTTCCAGCTACGGTATAACAGGAAATGTTTTCTCAATCATTAAATCATTTCTCTCCGATAGGCTCATAAGAGTAGTGGTCGATGGACAAAAATCGGAGGCCTGCAATATAAATGCTGGAGTCCCCCAGGGGTCAATCCTGGGCTCAACTCTCTTCCTGATCTACATCAATGACCTCCCTAAACACATACTTAAATCATTCGTTGACATCTATGCTGATGACACAACCATCTACGGCAACACATCAAAGGCTGTAAATGACAAAGTTCTCTCTGATTCTCTCTCCTCTGATCTCGAGCGCGTGGTTCAGTGGGGGAAGATGTGGCTGGTTACCTTTAATGCATCCAAAACCAAACTCCTATCCTTACATCATCAACGCTCTGATCCCCAGCTGGCATCAATTGTGATGGATGGCTCTCGTCTGGGTGAGGCTCCGTGTTTTGACAAGCTTCTGGGTTTGACCTTTACTCTTGATCTGAAATGGAACACGTACATCAAGTCTGTTGCCAAGGTTGCTGGAAAGATGGTGGGATCCTTATACAGCTCCAGAAGATATCTCACTACTGATGCAATTCTCTATCTATATAAAAGCCAAGTACGTCCAAGGATGGAATACTGTTGCCATATCTGCTAAAAACAGCCTATCCTGCCTTGACAGAGTACAAAATAGACTTCGTGGCTTAGTGGGGGATGCCCTTTTCTCTACCCTGCAACCTCTCTCCCACAGAAGAGACGTTGCGAGCCTGTCCTTGTTTTATCGTTATTTCCATGGCAGATGCTCGTATGAACTCCAATCTCTGGTCCCCCCTCGCCAATCTTTCACGAAAAACACCCGTCTAGCTGAATCCACTGTGAAAAATTTCCCCCACTCTATATCTGTGCCTAAATCAAAACGCGGATTCCATGAACAAAGCTTCTTTCTTAGAACTGCATGCCTGTGGAACTCTGTTCCGTCTGCCTGCTTCCCTCCGGACTACAACTTGGATGTCTTCAAGTCCAATGTTAACAAGTTCCTAATGAACCGCCCCCTTAAGTAAACACTTCAGCAAATCTCCTCACTAACTTAATGTACTTGCAATAACCCTTATCCCTGAGTGGCTTCCGGGCCTTGATAAGTGGTGATTACTGTGTAAAAAAAAAAAATAAAAAAAATAATATTAAGTTGTATATCTTTATACAATTCTTAACCCATTACCCACCAACGTCCCACTAATGGAATGCTCAAAAATATCTACATTTACTTTTAGTTTATTCCAGTTCAATCGCTAAAGAGTGCCAGATAGAAAAAGAAAAATGTGTCAGTGGTCAACATAATTCAATTACATTACATCCTAAAAATAATCAAGTTTATTTTTATGAAATTTTTTTATATCTCCCAAACAGTGGTATTTGTTTTGTTCTCATTTAACATGGTAATAGACCTCTTTAAAAAAAAAAAAAAAAAGTAAATATGTGCCAGTTAGAACAAATTTTACAAGATATACAACTTAATATGTGAGATATCAAAATTTGGATAGTGTCAGATCCAATTCTGCCATTTTAAATTGGGGTCATTTCAGTTAAATAAAAGTTCTACATGTTTTCACATCATTCATTGTTTGCAATATCATGGCATAAAATAAATTATTCTGAATAATTAAAAAAATTAATAAAATGAAGATCAAAGTTTAAAGTCAACTAAATAACTTATTCCATCTCTTACATAAAAAATACATGATACATTTTAGATCAATCCAGGTACATTAAAAAGGGAAGTAAATAAACTTTTTGCATGAAAAAACATCAAATATATTAAATTTTAAGGCTGGTGAACATCAAAAATTCATACTTTGAGGTATAATGGTGTCATTCAAATTATATAATGAAAATTTATAAATGTAATATATTTGAAAAAATTCGACCCCTTGTTGATTTGATTTTGTGTGTTTTTTTAAAAGATGTAACTGTTACCTCCCTATTTTAAGTAAAATCAATCACGCAAAAAAATTAACTATGCATTGAAGAATACAGAGTTTCTTAACCTTTATTCTTAAGATGGTTATATTAAATTTTTTCCATGTACTAACCTTGTACAACATGAGCTGATGAATCAAAATGCATTTGGTTTTGAAGGAAGAAACTGAACAAAATATGAACAATTTAAGAAATTACAAAGTCGTCATTGAAGTAGCGGAGTAAAAAACTTATGTTGCATGAATCAATTCCAAAAAATTTAATGTTTTCTTTATTTGATAATTTTAAAAATTTTATTTGAAATTATGGAAGTAAAAGTTAATAAACCAATACTAAATAAAAACATAGCATATATATATATGTTTGCACAGCCAAGCAACGTCGCAGCTCACAATAGCTATAAAAGCCAAAAAATCAGAAGTTAAAAACTCGAGTTTCACCCTCATTTGAGCTCATTAGTTAGACACATCTAAACTTGGGATTTGAAACCAAATCTCTTGCATGCAAGGCAAGTACTCTGCCACTTGAGCAAAAGTGTTTGCTTAAGTGGGAGAATACTTGCCTCACATGCAAGAGATTTATTTGAGTTTCAAATTCTGAGTTTGGATGTGTTTAACTGATGAGCCTAAATGAGGATGAAACTTGAGTCTTGGGCTTCCGGTGAGTTGGCTTTCATGGCTTTTGTGAGCTGCGATGTTGTTTGGCTGTGGAAATAATTATATCATCACTCACGCTCTGAAAAAATTATATATATATATATATATATATATATATATATATATATATATATAGCAGCTTTTAATCTAGTAAATATAAAGCACAACAATGTTTACTTACCAAGGGATGAAGTCGGTGAGGCAGGTGAAGGAGAGACAATGTTTGACTTGCAATCCAGTGAAGTCACAGAAGACTGATCAAAATCATTTTCTATGGGTTCAGCGATTGGGTCAGTTGGGATGCCGTTCTCGACCAGGAACTCATCCAAATCCATGTACTCCAGTTTAAAGTCTGTCCCGCATGACTTCTCCCACAGGTTCGGTCCCAGAAAGGCAGACAGGTTACTCTGTTCATCATCACTACCCTTCTCAGAATACTTTTGACTTCCTACAACAGATTAGAACAAATCAAATGAATAATACAATATATATATATATATATATATATATATATGTCTTTCAAGTTTATCTGTACTTCTTGTCGAATAATTAAAAATTCTGTATACCTTATTTACAAGATTTTAATGTATTTCTGAAAATTTTAATTAATTTTCACTAAGATTTTTCTAATATATATATATATACTGATACATAGAGAGAGAGACAATAAATAAAAAGTTATATTTCAAAATTCGTGATGTCGACCATCTTATAAGTTATTCCTTTAATTCAGTTGACTTATACAATTCGTGACAGTATCTGTTTCGTAGCACTAAATCAATCACTTAATTATTATATAAATCAGTGAATCTATTATGTCCTTAACTCATCAGAAGAAATAGCAACAATCAATTTGTCAAAAGGAAATGAAGTATGATTTGACATGATTAAAATCTGAAAATTGGAAGAGAAGCTGCAAATACCTTCATAGTTTTCCATTTCACCATATTGAATTAAGGTTTAAGTCATAAATTTCAGACATTTTCTAAAATCAAAATCATGTAATGGATTTTGATAAAAATTGAAACAAGGATTATAGACGAAAAGTTTTATAGCATCATATGAGGTGCTTGCAATCAGGTTCCAGACGTTTTTTTTCGTATGACCACTTTTATTGATAGTACACACATGAAACTCTAGTCTCCTTTGAAGTAATCTCCTCCAGCCGCAATGCACTTGTACCATTTCAACAACTTGGGAAAGCTCCACAAAAGTCCTCTAATGGGAATGTGTCAATAACCCATGTTACAGCCTCAATTGTATTATAACGACAGCCTCTAAGGCTTTCCTTGAGCTTAGGGAATAACCAAAAGTCACAGGGAGCAAGGTCTGGAGAGTGAGTAACTGTTTTGATACCCATCTTGGTCTGTGACAAGGATGGAGTTGTGGACTGGTGCATTGTCCTGGTGGAAATGCCACTGATCCAATTTGAAAAGTGCTAGCCTCCTTCAACTGAATCACTTCCTGAACTCCTTTAAAACCTCAACATAGTATTCCTTGTTGGCTGTCTGTCCAATGGGAATCCAGGGCATGTAGATCATGCTCGTGCTATCAAAAAGGATCATCATAAGTTTCTTGGTGGATTTGTTCTGTTTAGCCTTCTTGGGTCTGGGAGAGCCAACATGCTTCCACTAAGAACTGTCTCTTGGTCTCTGGGTTATAGCAGTAGATCAAATTTTCATCACAGGTCACCAAAGCATCAAAAAACTGCGGGAGCAAAATTGATCAGCTCAAACATCATGCTGTCATGAGGTCTTTCTGATTTTATCAGAGCACCCTTGAGACAAGCTTCGTGCAAATCTTCTGCATCTTCAGTTCGTCGCAAATAATTGCTAATACAGTTCCCACAGACATCTTATTGTCTATATAGATACATGATGGTCCTTATCCAAGAAATTCTTCATTGGCTGATCAACTCTGGTTGTCGTACTTCCTTACTCCTCCCAAATCTTTCATCATGCCTCATGAACTCCCTACCTTCCTTGAATCTCTTATGCCACTCAAAAACTGAGGCTCAATTCATGCAAGATGGTCCAAAAGCAGTCTGAAGCATTTCATACGATTCTGTGGAATTTTTTCCAAGTTTAAAACCAAATTCTATCGTATAGATTTGCTCTAAAGTGTCTTCATGTTCAGATTGAATTTTTAAAATTCACTAGCTGTGACAATCAGGCTTTAGTAGGGTGCATTCCAATTCCTGCTGAAGCTGTTCA
>NC_136512.1:45011328-45041797 GCF_053919585.1 Euprymna scolopes
CTTCAAACTCTGAAATATTATTAGACCATTATTATTGTGAATAAACCCAGATTAATTGTTTATTCGTGTGTGGAATCATTTTAATTTCCTTTTTCACCACACTAAAATCCACGGCTCTCTTATCAGCGATGTTCGCCGGTAAGTGAGTACACAACGACAGGTCCAGAGTATAAATTTAGACGATCAATTGATAATTCTGTCACTACCCCATATCAGCAACATTAAAACGGCTAAGAATTATCACCGGCAGTGGTCACTGGAAGGCCGAAAATAGTGAGCTGCAAACCGCCAGAGTCGGGTCGTTTTCAGGCTGCCGTAATTGGAGTGGAAGAGTTCTGAGGTCGACGATCGTCTCAACCGACCGGCTGAAGGGGGTGACACACATACATATATACACATACATATATATATACATATATACATACATACATATATATATGAGAGAGAGAGAGAGATTGAAAACTAATAGGTGTTGAACATGAAACATATTCTACATATTTAGACTCCTGCCATTTCCTACGAATGTCATTATTCTATATGTTCTCACTGCTCGGATTTCCTCGCAGAATCTATAAAGAACTTTTTCCATATCTCATCCAGTTCTCATAGCAATGAAACTGCTTCTCAGCAGACAGCATCAAGGCAAGGTTACAAAAGTGTGGGGTAATACTATGGGATCCTACATAGATGCCACTCTGTGTAGAACTCTGGAAAAGTGTTGGATCGACCTGCACCCCCTCTAGTATCAGACAACTTGGTGCACACCTTCAGCCAGACATCCAGCACAAGCGTGCTGTCTGTGCTTTCAACATTACATGTGCCTTCCTCATTTACCAATGACCCACATTCACTTCTTGAAATGTTTACAATGTCTCCAAGTCCAATGAAGAAGACTATAAAGGATTTTTTTCATGAGAAAGTTGATACACGTGCTGACTAGGCCTGAAATAAAAAAGTGATGCCATCAAAAGGGAGTATGGAGAGAGCCTAACCTCAGTTGAATGCCTGCAGCGACTTCAAGAAGTCCAAGAAGAGGAAGCAGCAAAAAAAGGAAGACAAAGTCTTCAGTGTGAGGTCTAGGGACAGTAAGACTCAGAACATTGGTACGAGGAAACCAAAAACATGTGCTGACATCTCAGCCAGACATTGACATCACAGAACTATAAAGAAAGAGGAATTATGCAGACAGTAATGGCTACCTGAATGAGTTCTTCCAAAGTCGGAAGGAACATTTTTGAAAGTTTCTCTAATGCTATCAACTAAGGCTTGTGCAATCAACTAAGGCTTGTGCAATCAACTAAGGCTTGTGCAATCAACTAAGGCTTGTGCAATCAACTAAGGCTTGTGCAATCAACTAAGGCTTGTGCAATCAACTAAGGCTTGTGCAATCAACTAAGGCTTGTGCAATCAACTAAGGCTTGTGCAATTGACAGTCGAACAATTTCTCTGCTTTTCTAGTCATGCCTATGCCTACTATCCTATCAAATAAGTTTACAGATTGGTTTTATTTCTATCTTAATTTGTTGATGTTTCCCCACATTATATAATTATCAAGTATAGAAGAGAAAAAAAATGACACCATTTTCATATTCATAATCAACCAGCAGGGATACCTGGCATTGCCTGGATCCATCTATTATATAAATCTCACGTGTCTGTTTAAATGTATGTATGTATGCTCTCAATTATGGGCTGTTGAGGGAGTTTTTCAAGGGCTTCCCTCTCTGGAGTGGTGTCCCTGTTCAGAAGATCCTCATAGTGCTCTTTCCATCTATTTGTTATTTCTCCCTTTCCTTTCAGTAGCGTGAGCCCATCCTTAGACCGAAGGGGGGTCAGAGAACGGTAGCTGGGGCCGTATACCACTTTTGTGGCTTCAAAGAATCCTCTGTTGTCCTTAGAGTCAGCAAACTGCTGGATCTCCTGAGCCTTCTTCATCCACCAGAGGTTCTTCAGCTTCCTGACTGTCGATTGGACAGCCGCTTTAGCCTTGGCATGGGCAGCTCTTTTAACCTTGCAATTGATGTTATTCTGCCAGGTGATAAAGGTTTGCCTCTTGATGTCTATAAGCTGTTGGATTTCGGTATCGTTTTCATCGTACCAATCCTGATGTTTCCGCTTTTTCTGTCCTAGGATGCTTATACTGGAGTCCATGATGGCAGAGGACAGCTTGTCCCAGTGCTCTTCCGCGTCATGCGGATACTGCTTGGGCATGGCCGCGCTAAGAGCTGCCTGGAGGTGTTGTTGGTAGGTGATATTGCCCAGCTGCTCGATATTGAGCTTTGGTCGGCTGTCTTTTTTGCATCCTTTGCTTCCGCATTAAATGGATAGACATGATGGAGCGAATAAGACAGTGGTCGGTTCAACAATTGTTTGTACTCGTCATTGCCCTGGTGTTCAGCACATCACAGCGGTCTTTGGCACGGACAATGACCATAGTCAATGAGGTACCTGATTTTACTTCGAGGGTGCATCCATGACGTTTTTTTTGCATGGGAGACCCACCCAGTCTGGAAGAGGTGCGGGATGCAATTAGGAAGATGAAAAACAACAAGGCAGCTGGTTCTGACGGCATCCCAGCAGAAGTCCTGAAGAAAGGCGGACCTGATCTTCTCAGACACATCCATGCCCTGCTTCTCAAAATATGGAAACAAGAGAAAATCCCTGCACAACTTAGAGATGCCCTAGTTGTCTCCATCTTTAAGAAGGGAGACAAGGCAAACTGTGGGAACTACCGGGGCATTTCTCTCCTCTCTACCACAGGGAAAGCCCTAGTTCGGGTTTTGGCCAACAGGCTTACACCCCTTGCAGAAACCATCCTTCCCGAGTCCCAAAGTGGCTTTCGCCCAAATAGAGGCACGGTGGACATGATCTTCACTGCTTGTCAACTCCAAGAAAAGTGTAGGGAGCAAAATTTACCATTATACATGGCTTTTATAGATCTTACTAAAGCCTTTGACTCAGTGAACCGTCAAGCCCTTTGGCTGGTTCTTGCAAGGTTTGGATGCCCAGAGAGGTACATTCGGGTACTGAGACTGCTACATGACAATATGTCAGCTACAGTCCTCAGTAGTAGTGGAGATGAAACAGAGCCCTTCAGGATTGACACAGAAGTGAAACAGGGATGTGTCATTGCCCCAACCCTGTTCTCCATCTTCATTACTGCTATCCTCCATCTCACGGACAAACATCTTCCCCGTGGAGTTCGGATTATGTACAGAACTGACGGGCAACTTTTTAACATCAACAGATTCAGGGCCAAAGGTCAAACGAACATCATATCCATTATGGAGCTACAGTATTCAGACGATAACACCCTTGTAGCCCTCTCAGAAGAGGACCTACAGTGTACACTGGTTGCCTTCACGAGGGCGTACAAACAACTAGGACTAACAATCAATATAAAAAAGACTTAAATCCTCCATCAATCACGACCAAACAGTACTCCAGTCTCACCCCCAAACATCTCCATCGACAACGCTAGACTGAAAAATGTGGACCACTTCCCATACCTAGGCAGCATCCTATCATCAAAAGCCAACATAGATGATGAAATACAACACCAACATCAGCTGTGCCAGTGGGGCTTTCTCAAGGCTAAGGAAGAGAGTATTTGAGAACCGTGACCTTCTGGCAAAGACCAAAATCATGGTATACAAAGCTGTCTTGCTGCCCACTCTTCTCTATGGATCGGAGACCTGGACCATATACGGGAGGCACGTAAAAACCCTGGAGACATACCACCAAAGATGCCTCCAAAAAATCCTCAGAATCAGTTGGAAGGACTGACGCACCAACACCAGCGTCCTGAGTGAGGCTGACATTCCTACAATCACCGCTACTGTTGCTCAACGCCAGCTCAGATGGACTGGTCATGTTGTCCGAATGCCGGATCTCCGCCTCCCAAAACAGATTTTCTACTCTCAGCTTGTTGAGGGAAAGTGTGCCCAGGGTGGCCAAAAGATAAGGTATAAGGACAACATCAAAGTAAATTTAAAGCGGTTTCACATGGACCTTGAGACATGTGAGGACGTGGCTGGGAGAAGGTTGGCATGGAGGAGCGTTGTCCACGAAGGTGCTGCGTTTTATAGCAGTGACCTAAATCAAGCTGCTGAGGATAAACGCAAGCACAGAAAGGACAGATTATCAACCAGACACACCCAACCCCACCCCACCACCACTACCTTTATCTGCCCAAATTGCACAAGAAAAATTGAGTCTAGGATTGGGCTCTATGCTCACCTGAGGACCCACAGAAGCCACAACGGAGGACAGTCTTACTTGGACACGAGTGACCGCCAATGATGATGATGTATGCATGCCTAGTACTTTCGACATAGGTGACAGATCCTCACGAGATCGGTATCATTTTGAAACTCAACCCTTCGGACAACAAATATTGAAAAATTGGCTAAAAACAAATTCCTTCACCCTCAACTTTTCTACAAAGAGTGGTTGCTTTTTTTGCAGATATTTTCGAAAGTCATCCCCTCTTTTCGATTGACTAGCCTTAATTTAAATCTTTGCCAATTCCGGTTTGGCGATGGACACAATGGCAAAGACGTTACTTTTTTTTTCCATGTTCTTTTCCTCCTTTGCCTGCCTACTACCACTTATTTTTTTTTTTTCCTTTTGCTCAACACACACCGCCAAACACCCGGGCAATGCCGGGCACTCAGGCTAGTAAAAAATAAATAGAAAAAATGAAGTTCCATTTTAACACACCTGCTTTATTAAAGATATTGACAAACTTTTCATTATTGTATGTCGATTCCATTGTAAGCAACATCGACACCTATCTGAGTATATGGAGGGGCGGGGATTTGTTAACTGTACTTCAATGTAACAATTTTTAAAAAAGATACATTAAAATTTGATTTAACTTTAAAATCCTACAAATAAGAATACAGAAATGTAATCGCTCTAAAAATGTAGTCAGTGAAAGCAAAAGAACGAAAGAAAGGAGGAAAAATATGGGAATGAAAGATACAGAAAAAAGAGGAGCTATGGACAGAAATAAAAAGGGGAGAGATGGAGTGATAAAGAAAGGGGAGAGATGGAGTGATAAAGAAAGGGGAGAGATGGAGTGATAAAGAAAGGGGAGAGATGGAGTGATAAAGAAAGGGGAGAGATGGAGTGATAAAGAAAGGGGAGAGATGGAGTGATAAAGAAAGGGGAGAGATGGAGTGATAAAGAAAGGGGAGAGATGGAGTGATAAAGAAAGGGGAGAGATGGAGTGATAAAGAAAGGGGAGAGATGGAGTGATAAAGAAAGGGGAGAGATGGAGTGATAAAGAAAGGGGAGAGATGGAGTGATAAAGAGATAGAGAGATAAAGAAAGAGGAGAGATAGAGAGAAATGAGAGATGAAAGATATAAATTTCAAACAAATTGCAAAGAAAACAGGTTATATGGTGCAAATATGAAGTTCCCCAATCCTGTAAAAGTATAAGAATTGATTTCCGGCAATTTGCAGATCGCCTAAATTCTTGATTATTAACAGAATATTAGCAAAAATATGTTCTCTCTGCTTGCATAATTTTTGCTAGGTTGGAAACATGATATCATTCTACATGAACTACATACATTGACCACTGAAGAAAGTGTTAATACCTGGGTAGATGATATAGCACCAGAACGGATGGTACATTACCCCCCCCCCCACTCCCCTAAAAAAAAAAAAAAAAAAAAAATGGTACTGTGAGGAACAAAAAACAAACATATGCTATATTTCCTTCCCCGAACGAGGAGATAATTCTTGAGAGGGATGTATAATGATGAATAAAAAATATACTACACTACCCCTCCCCTTAAAAGGAGGTAAAGCCTAGAAGGATTCACCCTCCCCCTCTCAAAAAAAGATGTGGTAATGCCTTGGAGGATGGTATTATGGGAACAGAACATATACGAAAATACCCCATCCAAAATAGAGGAGGTGATAGCTAGGATGATAAGCCCAACCCCCTAAAAAAAATTCCTCAGGGGGGGGGGCAGTCTTATGACAACAGAACAGATACTAGACTATCCACCCTCACTAAAAGATAATGCAATAACATTGAATCGTTTTTTTTTCTTTCATCCATTTAAATGCCTAGCCAGACAAACATTTTTATACTTTCTTGGCATTTTGTAGTGTCTCTTCTCAACATCTCAGTAACATCAAATATTTTATGATTGACAAAAATATTACATATCCATGAGAAAACATGACAATGCAAAAGTATAACTGTATATTACAGAATATGAATTAGAATCTGCTTATAAAATAAATATGTAAATTAAGACCTAAAGGTGTTTTTGCAGTGTAATATATCGTAATGAAAATTGAGTGTGACTGCAGTCACGGAGGTGGGCTGCATGTGCGAACTCAAAACCCGAGCGATAGGAGATGAGAAGGCGACCAATCAGTAGGTTCGATTGTGCATTAATTTGCATAAATGAGATAATATAAGGCCGGGAGTTAAGATGTTTGAGAGAGTCGAGCTGTTGAGTTCTCGAGAACTGGATGGAACCTGGTTAGAGCGGAGAGTGTCGCTGAGAATTGAGTTCAGGTTTTTTTTTTTTCGATTAGAAGCTATTTCGGCGTTAAATATGGAACCAATGCGGCCGAGATGAAATAGGAAATTTTAAATGATTCGCGTCGAACCTGAAAAAATTAAAAGTCGCGTTAAAAATTGAAAAGTGTTGTCAAAGAGAGAATTGAATGAGTCGTGTCAAACTGTGAAGGTTGAAGATATGAAGTGAGTCGGACTTTTTGTCTTTTTGTTTGTTAATCCCAGTGGGATTCGTTGGATTTCTTTAACTCTCGTCGTCACATGAACATGTTGGAATGCGATTCGGACCACCTGTGTGTATTAAAGTCGTCGTTTTTCAACGAGGAATTTAGAGGAAAATCATGTTGTGTTGAAAAAATAAAAAGTTCTTGTTTTTAAACGAAAAATATTTTACTCAAGTACAATTCAAGTCGGATTTTATTGTGTTTGAAAAAAGTCATTGTTGTTAAAAGAACTTGACATGCGATTCCGATAACTTGTATGTATAGAAGTCCTATTTCAATGCGGAATTTAAAATGAAATCTTGTTGTGCTGACAAGAAAAAAGGGTGTCGTTTTTAAACGATGGATTTATTTTATAAAAGTACAATTCGAGTTGGATTTTATTGTTTGAAAAAAGTTATCGCTGTTAAAAGAACTTAAAATGTGATTCGGATGACGTGTATGTATTTAAAAGTTATCTTTAAATACAGAATTTAACATAAAATCGTGTCGTGCTGAAAAGGAGAAAAAAAAAGGTGTCGTTTTTGAACGATAGTTATTTTGGTGAGAATACAATTCAAGTCGATTTTGTTTTTGAAGAAAAAGTAGTCGCTGTTAAAAAGAATTACACTGCGATTTAGTCAACTTGTATGTAAAGTCGTTTTTAAATGAGAAATTTAAAAATTAATTTCTGTCTAGCCGTGTAGCCCCACTTTTGCTAAGTAGTATCTGTCTTTGTCGGAGAGTAGTGAGGGCTAGCTGTGTCTAGCGGAGTGTCGAGCGCTAGCTGTGTCTAGTGGAGTGTCGAGCGCTAGCTGTGTTTAGCGGAGTGTCGAACGCTAGCTGTGTTTAGCGGAGTGTCGAACGCTAGCTGTGCGTAGTGGAGTGTCGAGCGCTAGGCGTGTCTAGCGGAGTGTTGAGCGCTAGGCGTGTCTAGCGGAGTGTTGAGCGCTAGGCGTGTCTAGCGGAGTGTTGAGCGCTAGGCGTGTCTAGCGGAGTGTTGAGCGCTAGGCGTGTCTAGCGGAGTGTTGAGCGCTAGGCGTGTCTAGCGGAGTGTTGAGCGCTAGGCGTGTCTAGCGGAGTGTTGAGCGCTAGGTGTGTCTAGCGGAGTGTTGAGCGCTAGGTGTGTCTAGCGGAGTGTTGAGCACTAGGTGTGTCTAGCGGAGTGTTGAGCGCTAGGTGTGTCTAGCGGAGTGTTGAGCGCTAGGTGTGTCTAGCAAAGACGGATACTACTTCCCTACTCAGTTTATGATCATGAGATCAGGGGGGAGTGTAGTGAAAATTGAGTGTGACTGCAGTCACGGAGGTGGGCTGCATGTGCGAACTGAAAACACGAGCGATGGGAGACGAGAAGGTGACGAATCAGTAGGTTCGATTGTGCATTAATTTGCATAAAGGAGATAATATAAGGCCGGGAGTTAAGATGTTTGAGAGAGTCGAGCCGTTGAGTTCTCGAGAACCGGATGGAACCTGGTTAGAGCGGAGAGTGTCGCTGAGAATCGAGTCCAGGTTTTTTTTTTGATTAGATATATGTTACATATTACACACACTGCATTTAAACGTATCATATTTAAATAGGCACAACCTGTTCTGATGTTAATTTAGCTTTGATAAATAAGAAAAATCGTCTACATTTATACTTTTAGATGTCATTTATACTTTACTATCGTCACTTTTCCTTTATCTTACAGACTAATTTTTACAAAAATTAAAAATACCATTTACTGACAAGTTACACATGTCATTAAGCATTATTTGGATTAACATTTTTTACACATTGTTACATTAAAAAAAATGTTGCAACTTTCTTTAGATCATATCTGGTTTCAGCGTCCTAAATTAACCGATGCTAACATGAACTGATCTCTTTAAATCATTTATACTTTACTATCATCACTTTTCCTTTATTTTAAAGACTGATGTTTACAAAAAATATCTATAACATTTAGTTAAAAGTTACACATGCTATTATGCATTATTTACATTAACATTATTTACGTTCTACTAAATTGAACACATACTTTGTGACCATCACTGAGAAAAATGTTGTGACAATATTTTTCTCGGTAATGGTAACAAAGTATGTGTTCAATTCAGTAGAATGTTATAATTAAAAACTGATCCCAAACGATAAAAATAAAAAAAATTTTTTTTTACTTTTTTCTTATTTTAAAGTTAAGTTTGCTATTGATGAGATTAACGTGAAAAAAAAAAAAAAATGTAAATTGTGGAATTTAGGGGGGGGGGGGTCAATTTCAGAAACGTCCGCCGAATCTCTTGATAAAAGAAAATTGTAGTAACTCCCTACATCAAAGTGGCACCAAGCCTAGATTGGGGTGATTAGGCAAAAAAATAAAATTATTTTTCATTTTCGAAATCATAAAAACTTTTTTATATAATTCACACTCTAAGCCACAAATTATAACCAGACAAATTAGTATTTTCATTACTTTTCATTCATTGACTACATTTACGCCAGCTTTTTTTTTTTTTTTTTTGCTTCTGGGTGTCTGTCAAATAATTTATGCTGCTAAAGTACAAATTTCTCTTTTATTACATTGCCTACGGATATACTTATTAGTTATATATTTTATTTACTTTACCTTTAACTACACTATTTCCTTTAAACTGACGATTTAATAGGTTTTAGACTATGCTGAATAAGACAATCTATTTTAAGTTTGCCGGAGACAAATAGTTTTCAAGATATGACATGCATTATGCACTGTAATTCACTGTTCTATGCACACACAATAAAAAAAGTGTACTTCTCTCTGCACGACACTGCCACCTACCCCCAATTTTTTTTTGGTTAATAGTCTTTGTGGGTGGGTATGCTGACAACATATATCAAGGTTGAACTTGGGCAAATACTTGGACAGTCCCCCCACCCTCATAAAATGGGGTGTCTATTCCGAAAGCCATTTTTACCATGGCGAGGTTGGTCGTGTCTATTCCATATGACATTCTTAACATGAGAAGGTTAGGTGTGTCTATTTCAAAATCCGTTTTAAAATTAGGACGTTGGGGATTGGCCACCAACAACAACCGTAGTTTCATTTTATACGTGGAGGGGGCATGCTAGTTAATAAGAAAACTAGTTTAGTTAATGATAACAGCAATTTTTTTTTTCATTCTTATATTATGAAGATTACATTTTCCTTTTGTTTAATAATAACATTAAAAAAAATGAAGTACATATTTAAAGCTAGCAGACTGTCCGCTTGCAATTCCTATTTATAGCTTGGAATCATTGACAAAAAAAAAAAAAAAAAAGTTACGGTTCTGAATTTTTGAGATGAGGATTATTTGTATTTGGACTACTGTTCTCATCTTAAATGTTATTTTTACAACATTTTAACTGCTGTAACTTTTCGACCTTCAGGTGTATCTTACCTGACATAGTAGATAAATTACTTGATAAAATTCAGTTATAAATTATACTATTCTGAAAGTTAAAAAGTTCAATCCTCAGTGCAGGTGACTGAAGAAGGTTGGAGGTCACATCGGTTGAAACGTTGTGCAAATACTCAAGAGAACAGTAATCTGATCCAAATACAAATAAGCTAAAATTAATCGACACAAAAAAGAAACCAAAACAAATCACAAAAAAGAAGCCCCACATTGCAATCACAAAAGAAGCTCCTACATTCCATTTTAATAATAACTAGCAGGACCTGTTTCTTGGCATTGCCCAAATAGATATAAAAGGAAGCTAACTAATTGAATTGCCAAGTTTTTTATGTTTGCATATACGGGTGCCCACCCCCACCCTCCTTGGAAATTCACCTGGAACCTTGTTTTGTGTTTACATGCACATTTGAACTAGAAACATTTAATATAATTTATGCGTGTAATTTCAGAGCAGTAGCAAAGAAAGAGCATTACCTATGTTATTTTCATAAATTAGTGAAATTGTATTTTTTTTTTTAGTAAAATGCTAGGTAAATTAAAAATGTAAAAAGAAAATGTAAAAAGTTAAAGAAAAAAAAATCAAACAATATTTTTATGCATATTAAAAACAGTCAAAAGTGAAATGACTTGATATGCCAGCATCAAATTTTCTGTATAAAAATAAGAGGCGCATGTATGGAAGTGGTATCCTCTCCTGTTTATTTTTTTTATTTTCGTCTTTTTAAAAAAAAAATTTCAGCAGATTACTATTGAATGGACACTAGTCCATTATCCTCAAATTTTTTTTAAAAGTCAATATCTAAATATTTGTGCTCAGTTTCTAATGCAACATTCTAGTAAATCGATCACCCATTTTAGAACCACTCGATGTCGAATTCAGCTTTTTTTTTAAAAGCAGGTTGGCCTTCAAAAATTGTTTTGGCCATTTTTAGAATTTCACTTCAAATTTGTCTGATGAATACAGCTTTATGATATGCTTAATCCAAAAGATTAATTGCACAGAACAAGTTGTGTTTATGTGGGCATTCAAAAATATTAAAAAGCAAAAATTGATAAATTTTGCTGGAGATGCTGTGAAGGTAAAAAAAGAAAACACTTACCTTTAAAAAGTTGATTTTTAGGGGTATTCGTATTGTATTCATTATGAAAACAATTTGGAATACAGACCTGAATATGCGTAAAAATCAACTTTTTAAAGGTAAGTTTTTAGTTGGTTCTTTAGCGTCCTTAGATTGTAAATGTCGGGTGATACAACTTGAAGAATGCGCATTTAAAAAATAAAATTTGTTCGCCCAAAACCTCTGTAAATGTCAGGTTGAAAAACTTGAAGATAACCATAAATATGTATATAAAATAATCAGAGAAAGCGAAATTCAAAAAAAGGACAAACTGCTTAAAAAAAGCTAAATTTGGCCTAAAAACGTTGTGGTTTTAAAATGAGTGACTGATTTACTAGAACACTGCATTAGAAATTGAGCAACTCCTATAAATATTTAAATATTGACTTAAAAGAAAAAATTTATTTTGATAATCTGGTAGACTAGTGTCCATTCGATAATAATCTGCTGAAAAAATTGTAAAAAGGATGAAAATAAAAAAAAAAAATACAGAAGGGAGGTACCGCTTTAATACGTGCACCAAATGAGATTTTCACATACCACCATGACCACAAAAGAACAATTGAATGTTTATGAAAAATTATTGGAAAATGTTAAAACCAGTAGTTCTGGAGTCTTTCGGTGAGTTAAATCCTTCTAAACTGAGGTAATTTTGTTAAAAAATGAGATATGCATCAGGAACAATTTTTGTCTTTATATGTATCTGTGAACTGAAAGTATTTAATATAAATTATGTGAATTATTTCAGAGCTTTAGGCAAACAATATAATTCCTATTTTCACCTCTTATTACTTTTCCTTCTAGATGATGAAACCTGTCAGCTCCAAGTTTTCTGTTAAAAGAGCTGTAAATGCTCCCCCATCCAGTTTCTAAAAGTTTTCTGTTAAAAGAGCAGTAAATGCCCCCCCCCTCCAGTTTCTAAAACAGAAAGAGTAAATTGTATAAATATTATTTTAAAATGTAGAAACTATTCAATTTTCTGTTAAAAGAGCAGTAAATGCTCCCCTGCCTCTCGTTTCCAAAACAGAAAGAGTAAATTGTATAAATATTATTTTAAAATGTAGAAACTATTCAATTTTCTGTTAAAAGAGCAGTAAATGCTCCCCTGCCCCTCGTTTCCAAAACAGAAAGAGTAAATTGTATAAATATTATTTTAAAATGTAGAAACTATTCAATTTTCTGTTAAAAGAGCAGTAAATGCTCCCCTGCCCCTCGTTTCCAAAACAGAAAGAGTAAATTGTATAAATATTATTTTAAAATGTAGAAACTATTCAATTTTCTGTTAAAAGAGCAGTAAATGCTCCCCTGCCCCTCGTTTCCAAAACAGAGAGAGTAAATTGTATAAATATTATTTTAAAATGTAGAAACTATTTAATTTTCTGTTAAAAGAGCAGTAAATGCGCCCCTGCCCATCGTTTCCAAAACAGAAAGAGTAAATTGTATAAATATTATTTTAAAATGTAGAAACTATTCAATTTTCTGTTAAAAGAGCAGTAAATGCTCCCCTGCCCCTCGTTTCCAAAACAGAAAGAGTAAATTGTATAAATATTATTTTAAAATGTAGAAACTATTTAATTTTCTGTTAAAAGAGCAGTAAATGCTCCCCTGCCCCTCGTTTCCAAAACAGAAAGAGTAAATTGTATAAATATTATTTTAAAATGTAGAAACTATTTAATTTTCTGTTAAAAGAGCAGTAAATGCTCCCCTGCCCCTCGTTTCCAAAACAGAAAGAGTTAATTGTATAAATATTATTTTAAAATGTAGAAACTATTCAATTTTCTGTTAAAAGAGCAGTAAATGCTCCCCTGCCCCTCGTTTCCAAAACAGAAAGAGTAAATTGTATAAATATTATTTTAAAATGTAAAAACTATTCAATTTTCTGTTAAAAGAGCAGTAAATGCGCCCCTGCCCCTCGTTTCCAAAACAGAAAGAGTAAATTGTATAAATATTATTTTAAAATGTAGAAACTATTCAATTTTCTGTTAAAAGAGCAGTAAATGCTCCCCTGCCCCTCGTTTCCAAAACAGAAAGAGTAAATTGTATAAATATTATTTCAAAATGTAGAAACTATTTAATTTTCTGTTAAAAGAGCAGTAAATGCGCCCCTGCCCCTCGTTTCCAAAACAGAAAGAGTTAATTGTATAAATATTATTTCAAAATGTAGAAACTATTTAATTTTCTGTTAAAAGAGCAGTAAATGCTCCCCTGCCCCTCGTTTCCAAAACAGAAAGAGTAAATTGTATAAATATTATTTTAAAATGTAGAAACTATTCAATTTTCTGTTAAAAGAGCAGTAAATGCTCCCCTGCCCCTCGTTTCCAAAACAGAAAGAGTACATTGTATAAATATTATTTTAAAATGTAGAAACTATTCAATTTTCTGTTAAAAGAGCAGTAAATGCTTCCCTGCCCCTCGTTTCCAAAACAGAAAGAGTAAATTGTATAAATATTATTTTAAAATGTAGAAACTATTCAATTTTTGTTATTTTTCATTGAGAATTCTTCCTAGACTAAGTTAATGATAAATATGTTTGGAATAAGTATTTTTAAATAACCTTTTTATTTAAATGGACCCAATTGCAGTGAAAGCATTTGATGGAAGCACTGCTTAAGGTTGTCGAACACTTTAAGTACCTTGGAGCACTGAAAAAAGATTTTGAAGCGAGAAAAGCACTGGCATGGAGTGCATGTCACAAGTTGAGTCATCCACTCTCTCAGAAAAGTTGAAAATAGGACTCTTTGTTGCCACAGCAGAAACAGTCCTTCTCTATGGTGCTGAGGAATGGACTCTTACAAATGCAGAGACTGCTCAGGATAGCTTTCAATACATCATGGAGGAGCCACATACCAAACCAACAGCTTTAGAGTGAGCTACTACTAATATCACTGAAAATACAGCAGAGAAGGATGAAAGTAGCTGGTCGCTGCATGAGACACAGCTAAGAGGAAGCCAGCAAGCTAGTTCTTTGGATACCAACAGATGGACACCCAAATCGTGGTAGAAGAAGAATGACCTACATTGAAAACCTGCTACAGAACACAGGATTGGAAAGTGGGACCTGCAAACTGTCATGCGAGATCAAGAGAACTGGAGAAGTTGTGTAGATTCAGTGGTGAAGCGTCCTGAAAGATGGAGATGAGATAAATAATGAAAGTATTTGTTTTTCATTATGTCTAACCTTTCCTAGTCTGAGAATTCCTCCAAGACTGAGGTAATTATGAATCAGTTAGAAATAAGTATTTTAAAATGCTGAAATCTTTCCCTGTTGGAAAGTCCTCTTAGACCGAGATAATTATTAGTTGATTGGATTCAGTGACCCCCCCCCCCCACCGCCATAAAAAAAACAACTGTCCTATGACATAACCATTTGTAAGGAGCATATGTACCAGTGTTAGTAATAAAAATCATAAAAATAAACTAATGGTCAGTATTTTACGAATTTTTCGATACTTATTCACAATTGGATGAATTTATATGTAAAATGGAGTTTTCATAAAAAATTCAGGTTTTATAAAATATATATTACAAATTGCAAACAAAGTGTATTATAACTGAAATATTAATATTTTAGAAAGAAGCTGAAGTAAGCAACCAGTTCGTTTGCCGTTTATTTGTCAAAACAATGTAAGGAATACAAGTTTATTGTTTGTTTCTCAAACATTAAATTGATTGCCATATTAATATAAGCATATTAATATAATCAGATTAATGGCAATAAAATCTCAAAAGAGAAATTTTTAATAGAAAAATGAGTTAAAATGAAGTTCAGTCTGTGTTTATTTACACTTTATGATGATTGCCCTGGAAAAGTCACATCTGATTAATGTTTACCAATTGTAAAGTATATCTGCAATTGTAAACTTTAACTTAAATGATTGATAGAGAAAAATAATGAAATTGTTAAGCTGGTATTCCTGTGAAGCCGCTTTAAAACATTTCTTTAAAAATGGTTAAAGAAAATAAAAATAAAATAAAAATAATAGTGTTGCAGTTCAATGAAATCCGAGCAAAACATTATTAGGTGTCAAAATTCAAACTATACTTGAAACTGGCAGTGAATGAGAAAAACAACTTCATTATTTATGAGCGATACATATAAGTAAATCTGGTCAATGTAGAAAGTGATGTATTCAATGAAAATGGACAGTTTTGTAGTGCATCTTTTAAAGAAATTAATAAAACTGTGTGCATTGTTCACAGTAAGTGATCAGAAAGTCTGTGTCGTATGTATGATAAGTGGAGGTTTCTATGTTTTTGTTGAAGCAAGTAAGGAGGGAAGCTGTATTGAATTTTAGTAAAATCATTCTGAAAGTATCTGAAAATGCAATCTTTTAAACCGTGAAATGAATCTGAGCAGCCTGGTGGAAGTAAAAAAAAAAAAAAAACGAAATGAAAGTGAGTGTTCATTATTTACATACTGCAATGATGACTTAATAAAATAGAATAATTACAGTCACATGTAATAATTGACACTAAGAAATATTTGGTAATGGTGTAAACTGAGATAGGAGAAGGACATAAGAATGAGTGATGAAGTACATAAAAGGACATTAGATGACTTGTTTGGGAGAATGATTCTCTCCGGAATTATTGTAAGAAATTACTATATTAAATTAAATCGGTTGATAATAACTGGAAAAATGCATCATGTATTGGCAGGAAGTGTGACCATATTGAATGATATGTGACATCTATGTTTTTATTGCTTTAATGTTTTTCTACAGGGGAAAAATTGCATCTGTTTTATAAATGTAGAGATAGTGGAATATTTTTGTAAACATTTACTTTTATTATATAGACATCCATAAGTGTTCTTTATTTTCAATACGTCATGTGATTATGTTTTATGTCTAAAAGTTTTTGGAAAGTGATTCCATGTTAAAAGAATTGCATCAACATTTTTGATAAGATCAACAAATTGTAATGATAGATGAAAGTTCAGAAAATAGAAAACATATTAAAAATAGATAGGCAGACATATTATAGAGCCAATTCTTTATTGATTAGTATATTGTATCCCATATACAGTAGTGATTTAAAAAGAAAAAAAAAAAGAACTAAAAACAAAACAAATATGACTTGGGTGACATCAGGTTGAATCGAAACCAAAACATTAAGTGCTCCTGCCTTAGTCGTTAGTGTTTGAGCTATTGTCAGATGAATAGGAAATAGTCAAAAATGAACCGACTTTAATGCATAAATGTATATTTGCACATGTGTATAAGAGCACTTTAAGTCGACTTAGGCCTGCCAAGTTTCAAGTTGTTCTTAATTTTGAATGCTTAGCAGTTATTTTTACAGGCTAAAAGCCCAATAAAAGAACGTTCCAAAAAAAAAAAAATGCAATCATTTGACCTGCCTTACACCACTCTGTGTCCTTGTATCTTGAAGGAGATGCATTTAAAAAAAAAAAATCTTGTTCTCCCCAAAAGTGTATGCGCTGATGTTCTTGCCTCTCCTATTGGGATGGCATTCTATTATTTATGCTTTTTGTTTAAACTTGTGTTTCCCTTTTATCATTGATGAATATGTGCCAACAAATCTCTTATTTTTTTTATCGAGCAAAATAATTATCAAAGTATATCATAACACACACATTTCAATGAAGCATTTAAAGATTATTAGTAAATTTTCCAGCATTTATTTTTAAAAGTGCTCAATACAAAGTAGAGTTTTATAATAATAGAAATTGAATGTCTTGTATTTTGATCTCAGATTTCTTCAGGTTATTGACTTAATTTTTTTTATATATAAAACTATTGTTATCCACAGAAATATGTTGCGTCATCTTTTACTGTTCAGTGGCCACACTCGTGGCAGTGGGTAGATGATGACTTGCAACTTCACTCATATTTTAGCCAATAAGGTCAGAATCCACACACAATGTAAGCTTCCTAGATTTGAGGAAGTACTTATCAAGAGGCTCTGATAGTTTGGGCACGCACTTTGTCGTCCACCAACTGACCTAATTTACAAGGCAATAGTACCAACACTACTGCTGGGATGGTATGAGTGGTGGTTAACTGAGGACATGGCTTGCAATGGTCAAAGTTAACTTGGAAGTTTAATAATTAACTGATCATTATGAATTTTGAAATACAACTGTCATAAGGCAGATGCAGCTGGATGTGCTACTTATAGTTTCTGCATAGTTAATTCCCTTCCACAATCATGCTTCTGACTCATCTCCCAGATCGTGAAGATCAGCAAGTTTCACTTCTAGAACTATTCCTAACCCGACAGTATTTGAAGATTGTGTGACAAATTTCCATCAAAACGCTGACAACCTTGTGATATCACCCTTTAATCTAGACTCGTTCAAAACGACAAAGTACTACAAAAAGGCCAATTGAAAAGCCATCAGAGAACACAGAGATGCCTCATGGATTAATACTTGTTTCTTCCTGCTGAAGAGTGTGTCGATGAGCCAACCTCATGGTGCAAAGCATGCATTGAAGCCGATGTTCCAACACAGAAATACTATAGCAAGCACCACTCTCCCCAATGGTTCACTCATAATTGTGCAACTTGCATTGTAGAAAGGCAGCATTCATTCCGTCAGCTTGTCCATCATATATCAATTACAAATAGGCAAAATATATAGATGCTAGAAATCATTGTAAGAATGAAATCGTGACAGCCAAAAAAAGGCATACCAAAATAACCAGAAAACACAGAGTGACAGAAGATAGGAAATTTACAAAGTAAATAGAACAAATTCTTCCATTATCAGAAGTGTTTTAAACCAGGAAGTTGCTTGCATGGCAACCAAGAAGGTTGAACTGCTTGCCCGACAATTCACCTAACTCCATCTTAGACCCAACAAGCAACTCCCTCACAAATTTCTCTATCTGGATAACTTTCCATATTAATAATTACTACCAGTCTATCTTCCTAATACGGCCCTAATTTTCGCTAAAAAAAACAAAAAAACAAAACAAACCCTCAGATATCATAGATTTGTAAGTAAAATTTATTCTCTTGGCAAGGTGCTTTCTGATAAGTTTTGATGGAAAATATTGGACTAGAAAGGGTACTCCCAACAATTTTGATATCATGGGATATGCTGATTCTGCACAAGTTACTGATTTAGTTGGCCTTTTCTTATTGAAAGAGCTCAGTTTAGAATTGAAAAATTTACAGTGAGGTCATAAAGAGGATGCTCTATTTATCACAAAGGACCTAGGCAATAAAACACCATAAAAAAATTACAGAAGTGTTTTAAAAACTATGGCCTTTCAATTGAAATTGATCCCAATAAGAAAACATCCAATTTCCAAGATGTCTCCCTAAATCTAACGGCTAAAACTTATTCCCCCTATCATAAACCCAACTTGAACTTATTCTACATACATAAACAATCAAATCATCCTAGATCCATTATTAATTCCATAGTGCCATTCATCTCAAATGGGATCTCAAGTCTATCAGCTGATAAAAAACATTTGACCAAAAGTCTTAGGTAATTCAGAATATACAGATCAGATAGAATATAAAAACAAGAAAAAATCTATAATCATGCACAACATGATCAAAAAGAAAAATAATAATATAACTCCAAAATGTTTTAGCAAAATTGATCCCAACATCAATCAAAATAGGAATAAGAATAATAAATTAAGGCAAAAAAAGTTCATCTGGTTCAACCGATCATATTGCTCTAATGAGTTGAAAATTTGCTTAAATACCCACATAGATACAGCACAACATTAAATAAAAACTCTATAAAGATATCTTATTCTACCATGCCGAACTTAGCACAAACAATAATGACCTCAAATAATTGTAAAATAAAAGAGCTCAAAGCCCTTCCCCCCTATACAATACTGTAATTGCAAAACAAACAACTTCCTCATTAAAGAATGATTGCATACACAGTTGTAATATATTCCTTACAGTAACTTAACTGTAGAGTCGAAGAAAATGAAGGGAGGAAGCGCCCACGTGTCTGCGTGTCATGCCTTACCTTGGAACGCTCCTACGGTGTGCGTACGTGCATGGCCGAAACATGAAAGACATTCCAAAATGGCGCCGTCCCCATCTTGTAGATTGTGCGATCATCACTGGGGCCCACGTGACCGTTCTTTGGCTGCTGATTGGCCGAGGACGAACGCCGGAAGGATAAAGGAAGTGTGTTTGGAACATGGGGGCGTCTTTTTCTAGGATCGACGTCAGTGTGATCGGATCGGTGAACTGCTGCAGCTTTAAGAGTACTTTAGTGTGTGTGTGATTTTTTGGGAAGAAGAACTTCGCAAATGGATCGAGGATGGCTGGTTGATTCCCTACCCCTACAAAAAACTTGGACCCCCCAAGGGTCTGATCCCATTAATGGCAGTTGCTCAACAGAACAAAGCAAAAGTCAGGCCGGTGATGGATTACCGAGAACTGAACTCATATGTTGATGCGTTCACAGGCGATGCCGACGTGTGTGCTAGCAAACTGCGAGAATGGCGCCAGCTGGGTTCTAATGTGTCCCTGTTGGACCTTAGAAGGGCATATCTGCAGGTCCGGGTTAGCGAGACACTGTGGCCGTTTCAGACGGTAATGTTTTCCAGTAGGAGGTATTGCCTCACGCGACTGGGCTTTGGGCTAAACGTTGCGCCCCAAATCATGAAGACGATCGTCAATGCTGTATTGTCACAGGATAAGACCGTAAAAGAGGGGACATCAGCATACCTTGACGACATATACGTGAATGAAGACGTTGTGCCATTATCACGTGTGAGGGCTAAGCTTGACGAACTTGGACTGATTTGTAAGGATCCAGAACGCTTGGAGGATGGCGCTCGTGTTTTGGGGTTGAGCGTTCATCAGGAGCGAGGGACCTTGAGGTGGGGGCGCGGAACTGCAGTCCCCGAAGTGCCCCATATCCTCACAAGGCGGGCCATATTTTCCCTGTGTGGAAAACTGGTAGGACACTTGCCAGTATGTGGATGGACCCGGGTCGCAACAGCCAGCATGAAGAGGAGGGCGAGTGCAGTTACCAAGGGCTGGGATGACGAGACGGTGGACAATCTGTTGCTTCGCATGGTAAAAGAAACCATCACAAGAGTCAAGCAGGAGGATTCCGCTAAAGGAGATTGGTGCGTCCAGGGAGACAGACTAAATGTGTGGGTGGATGCGAGCTCCCTCGCGATCGAGGCACTATTAGAGATGAACGGGTCTGTGATTGAGGACGCCTGCTGGTTGCGACCACTGGATGATGCCGCTCACCATCAACCTAGCGGAGTTGGATGCGGCGATAAAGGGAGTAAATATGGCACTCCAGTGGAAGGTTAAAGAATTGTGCTTACACACAGATTCGCTGTGCGTGTACCACTGGATAGTTGACACACTAACAGGCAAAGCGAGAGTGCGCACCAAGGCGGCTACCGAAATGCTAATCAGACGAAGATTGGAGACACTAAGGAAGTTGGTGGAAGAGTACAACCTATCGGTGAACGCGGTGCTTGTCGCTTCCACCCGCAATCTTGCAGATAAACTCACCCGTGTGCCCCAGAGGTGGTTCGACGCAATGAAGAAAGAAGTCGAACCAGGATCGTTATGTGCTGCCTCTATTGAGGAGACGGATGAAATCAAGAGGGTACACCACGACACTGGACACCCCGGAGTGAGACGGACATATTATTTCACACTCTTAACCAACCCATCAGTGTCCAAAAACAGAGTAGAATCAGTGGTCAAGGAATGCCAAATATGCCAGTCAATCGACCCGGCTCCCACCAAATGGCAGAAAGGTCGGCTGGAAGTCAACGGGACTTGGAGCCGGCTGGGCATGGACATAACCCACTATGGTAGTCAGCACTTCCTCACACTAATCGATTGCGGACCGACGAGGTTTGCGATCTGGCGACTGTTAACAAGACAGGACTCGGCTAGTGTCATCCGCCAATTAGAGTCTATATTTTACGAGCGGGGGCCACCCGAAGAGATTCTCACGGACAACGACACAGCCTTTTGCAGCGGGGAATTCAGGCGTTTCATGGACGAGTGGGGGACCCGGCTTAGACACAGGTGTGCGTATGTGCCGAGTGGCAACGGTATAGCAGAGCGGTGCCACCGAAGTGTGAAACGGATAGCAGCGAGGAAGCAATGCACGATTGCGGAGGCGGTATATAGGTACAATACAACGCCAAAGGATGACGCGACTGCTGAAAGTGCACCTGCTAATGCGATACATCGCTATCGAGTGCGTGTTAAAGGCATTGATGCCTGCCCGCCTAATCAGAAGAAGACGCAAGGACGGTACAAGTCAGGGGACACCGTCTGGGTAAGGCCTCCCAATAACCGATGCACGACCAGGTTCAGACAAGGACGGATCACCGGCATAATCGGTGAGCAGGCTGCGCTGGTTGATGGTGTCCCACGCCATGTAAGGGATGTCCGGCCCATCCTTGATATAAACCAAATGGTGAACAGTGAAAGTAATGAATCATCCAGTGATGAAATGTGGATCCGGCCTATGGCTGAGAACCTCAGCACGGATGGCGATAGCTCCAGCACCACTTCTGAGAGCTCGGATGAAGATGAAGCGCAGCCGGATGGTAGGACTGTGGACACTGACCCAGGTAGCTCGGAGGAAGATGAAGTGCAGCCGGATGGTAGGACTGTGGACACTGACCCGGGTGGCACTGGTGGAGATGAAGAAGCCCAGCTAATCCCCCTCCGTAGGAGCGCCCGCATCAAACGACCGCGGCCGCAATGCCGCATGTGTGATCTTGAGACCGGGGGGGGGGGGGTGTAGAGTCGAAGAAAATGAAGGGAGGAAGCGCCCACGTGTCTGCGTGTCATGCCTTACCTTGGAACGCTCCTACGGTGTGCGTACGTGCATGGCCGAAACATGAAAGAAATTCCAAAATGGCGCCGTCCCCATCTTGTAGATTGTGCGATCATCACTGGGGCCCACGTGACCGTTCTTTGGCTGCTGATTGGCCGAGGACGAATGCCGGAAGGATAAAGGGAGTGTGTTTGGAACATGGGGCGTCTTTTTCTAGGATCGACGTCAGTGTGATCGGATCGGTGAACTGCTGCAGCTTTAAGAGTACTTTAGTGTGTGTGTGATTTTTTGGGACTTGCTCGTCTGCTGACTTTACAGGACTTTCTTTTCTGCTGATTCTACAGGACCTGCCCTTCTGCAGAACTTGGAACAAAACTTCAAGCCTTTTCTTTCTTCTCACACGTAGTCGCCTAAAAAGGTAGAATCCGACTTACTTGTGAAACGGCTTTATTAACTTCCAATAAAAACAGCAAATATAATTAATATAATCCCCAACAACTCCAATCGAAATATTCAAACCACAGAAGCCACTACATTAGAAAATTTTAATAATCACCACAACAATGTTCCCATAAATAGCACACAACCTACTGCTACCTTGTAGGAGGGTGTAACAGTGTATATTTAATATTCATGTAATCGTGTGTATATAATCAAGTGTGTTTGTTTCTTGCTGTTGTCTAGTGGTCTCTCATTGTTCCTTGGGTGTGCGTATGTGAGTGACACATACAATACAGTCCAACATATGACATTTAATACACAAAACGGCTCCAAATTATCTTATATATAAATGTGTTTGTGTCATATTTGTGTAGCGGAATGGTACCAAATCGCTGTGTTATGGGAGTTACACAGAGACAAGATGAGATAGAGAGAGAGTAATTCTTAGGACAGTGGAACTGAGAGTTAGATATGAAAAGAAGTGTAATGACAGTTCTTTAAACAGGAGGGAGATGCATTATTGAAGACGAGAATACAGTTAACTTCTACAGTCAATACAAAGTTCTTTATACAAGACGAAGACAAAACACATTACCTTGTGTTTGAAAGATGAACAAAGACAAAAGGCTTACATAACAAATACAAGATGTTTATTCATCATCAGCTAGTGATTGGAATTCGATCCCTGCTATGTTACTACATTGTCATCTTTTCCTGACTCCCTTCACTTCCTAAGGAGTTTCTGTCAGTCTCTCTGACTCACTCAGACTCCTCCGACTGACTGCCTCGGACTCCTCTTTTCTACTCTAATTTAAGTGTATATATTACTTCTATACTTCTTTGTGATGTCAGCACACGGGCCAGACATGTGAATTCTATGCACATGTTCTCAACACGTATCCTGGCAACACAAGTCCCAGATTTTCTCTGCAAACATTCTTTAATTTCATTGTTCCATTATTTCTGTTCCAACCCAAATTAAACCAATATAACTTTCTGTTTACTTACAGTCTTTGTTCTACAAGTTTTTTCTGACTTGCATTCCTCACTACAATGGATAATTTACTGTATTTCTAGAATTGTATCTAACTAACAAAAATGTATTCTTTTTAACTTTTAATAACTGCGTTCAATTTCAGAATTTTCTTTTAATAATATTCGATCCTAATTACTTAATTTCTAACTAAAAACCAGGAGCTATCCATTTCAATATACAACACTATCATCCAAGTTATAGTTGAAAATAATACAGATCAGAATATCCCTCCCCCTTCTACAAACATCATTCCTATCTAGAATAGAGATTTAAATTATGGAACTATTACAAATACATGCTAGTTATCTACATAAAACCCATACATATATTGACAGCACGGCAAATCTAATTAAGCTTAGAATCTCCAACCATATAAATTCTTTTAAAAATGAAAATGCAAATAGCAATAAAGGTACTTCCTGAACAACTTTAATTAAAAACCTTTCACATAATAAAATTCCATATTCGTTAAAATGGGATATATTGAAAAAAATCCAACTCTTATATCTCAAAATGAAAATTCTATAATCTATACATTTCAGAAACTGTTAAAATAATTACTTTTCCTAAAAACTAAAAAATGAACTAGTTTTAATATGCAAATATAGGAAAAAATTCAAATACAGCCAGTTTGAAATAACTACCTTCATTTAAAAATCATAATATATATGTATATGTTTACATATCTATGTATAAATATTATAGATATGTGTGTACACATATATATTGTGTTAACTTACTCAAATTAAATAAATTCCCTTGAAACATATCTCATTCTATATATAACACTAACCCTTTTAGACTTATTTATTTTTATTTATATTAATATTAAATTCTTATTTTAGGCAAAATTCGTTAAGTCTGAATATATAATAATGTTTAGTTTGATACTTTGATCCACCAATTATTATGACCTATTTATTTATGAATTATTCATCAATTAATACTTTATCTATTTTTAATAAATTTTCACCCGATAAAACTGTCCTGGCAAATATTATCCACAGATTGATTCCTGTATATTGGATTACTTTAATAGGTTTTCACACATGCGTATTAGTTCACTACACTAAAAAACTAAATAACCCCTTTTATTAATATCAAAATGAAACATTATTAATTCGCTTCAGATGACATCACATTTGTTTATTCAATGGTGATATGATCATAGATTTATCTTCAGCATTTGAATTAAGTTGTTTATTTAGTCGATTCTAACCTTATCTATAGCTTTCTTTCACCTAGAATTCTAGCTTTTAATAATTTTTTATATTTATGCGCATAAGTATCTTTATATGGGCATAGGTATGTATATTTAGATATCTATACTCCTATAAATTTGGGTTCATTTGTGCATTTAAAACCACCTTTTTCTATTTATTTAAAAATAAACTTTCTTACATAGGTCGTGGAATTGCATTCACTAGCAAAAGATCCAGCTACTAGTTTTTTCAGTTTTCTCATAGGATGATCATCTTTAGTTAACTATTACGTGTAATTATATTCATGCAGATATTCTACATGATTTATACTTGCATAATATTTGCGTAAAAAGTTTATAGTAAACACAAAACTCTTTCCATATATATTTATGCATAAGTATATATTTTTGTTTAAAAAATTTTGCCAACCAAACTCCTAGAGTTTTTAGTCTACAGACATGAAACGTCTTATTTGAACTCATGCAAAACTTTTTATTTGAGTTTTAGCTCAGGAAAATTGGTACAAAAGTGTGAAAATTAAAAAAAAAAAAAAAAAATGAAATTTGCCAGGTGAAGGTCAAACACTGGCATCATGAATATGCATGCATAACGTAATAGCTATTCGTTCAGGTTTTAATTTTTAGCCTTGCAACAAACATGTCTTCATAGCTCAGTCATTAACAGCAGAGGAAAAAATAAATCGTAAGCTAAACATTTTGGTTTCGATTCTCGATGGTGGCACACGAATCATTTTATTTTTATTCACTTTTTAAATCATTACTCTATATTGGGTCTATAATAAATATGAAATCTGCATTAATCAAAATATATTTAAGCGTATTTTTCGATTCCCTGCTAGTACATATATATATGTATATGTTTATATTAGTTATTTTCTTAAATAAACTTAATATCTTTTAATTTCTATATCCATATATCTATAAAAGTGAAAGTGTGTGTGTGTCTGTCTGTGTACATTTCCCTACACAATAACTGTCAATTTTCAGTCTACAGACTCGAAATTTGATATACAGGGTATTGAGATTTGGGAAAATCTTTGTAATCCGTTTTCAGCCAGAAATTTGGCTGTTAAGGTGTCAAAGTTTAACGATTTGACCTTTGAGAACTCTACCAAACTCCTCTGACAATTTTGAGTTTAAACACTTGAAATTTTAGATATAGGTTCCTTGGACATTGAGCTAACTTAACTTGATTTGAGCCCAAAACAATAAATGTTAAGGGGTCAATAATAGGGGTCAAAGTTAAAAAAAAAAATTGACCGCTTCGGTCTCTACCAAATTACTCAGACAATTTCTGGCCTAAACATTTGAAATTTTACATAAAAGGTTATTCAGAAATAGGGTAAGCTTTTTAATCGGTTTGGGTCGAAAATTTGAGTTACAAATATATAAATGTATGTATGTTTGCATGTCTGCCTAAAACTTTCAACAGAGGGGACGGACTTTTACAAGATCAGTATCGTTTTGAAGTTCGACCTTTCAGGCGACACATATTGAAAAATTGGCTAAGAACATTAATAAACTGGGCACTTTTCGACAGGGGAGTCACTTTTTTCGCCGATATTTTCGAAAGTCATCCACTCCTTTCGATTGTCTAGCCTTACTTTAAACCTACGTCACTTTCGGTTTGGCGGCGATCGTAACAGCAAAGATGTCAGTCCCCCCACCCCCGTTCTTTTCCTCCTTTGCGGTATGGGCTTGAGCCTGCCTTCCTACTACCACTTTTTTTTTTTGCTGAACATACACCTCCAAACACCCGGACAACGCATGTTAGTTATCTATATAATCCTATTATTAGAAATCTGTTATATCTATTTTTATCAATATTACTTTCTTATAATTTGTAATTTTTTTTTTTTTTTACATGGAGTTCACCACTTATCAAGGCCACTCAGGGATAAGGGTTATTCTGTGTACAGTAATCAAAGGGATAGTGTAGCAATAGTATTGGAGAATTGGTAAGGTGTCATTACTTAGGGGGGGGGGTTCATCAGGAATTTGTTTGTGTTGGACTTGAAGACATCCAGGTTGAAGTCGGGAGGGAAACAGGCAAGCGGAACAGAGTTCCACAGGCGTGCAGTTCTAAGAAAGAAGCTTTGTTCATGGTATCTACGTTTTGATTTAGGCACAGATAGGGAGTGGGGAAAATTATTGATGGTGGTTTCAGCTAGTCGGGTGTTTTTTGAGAAAGATTGGTGAGGGGGGACCAGAGAATGGAGCTCAGACGAGCACCTGCCATGGAAATAACGATAGAACAATGACAGGCTCGCTACGTCTCTTCTGTGGGAAAGAGGTTGCAGGGTAGAGAAAAGGGCATTCCCACCAAGTCACGGAGTCTATTTTGTACTCCGTCAAGGCAGGATAGGCTGTTTTTTGCAGCCCCCGCCCAGATGTGGCACCAGTACTCCATCTTTGGACGTACTTGGCTCTTATATAGATAGAGAATTGCATCATTAGTGAGATATCTTCTGGAGCGGTAGAAGGATCCCAACATTTTCCCAGTGACCTTGGCCACAGACTTGATGTACGTGTTCTATTTAAGATCAGGTGTAAAGGTCAAACCCAGGAGCTTATCAAATCCTGGGGCCTCCCTTAGACGAAAGCCATCCATTTCAATTGATGCCAGATGGGGATCAGAGTGTTTATGATGTAGAGATAGGAGCTTGGTCTTAGATGCATTAAAGGGAACCAGCCACCTCTTTCCCCACTGTACCACACGCTCAAGATCAGAGGAGAGACAATCAGAGAGAACATCATCATTTACGGCCTTTTATGTGTTGCCATAGATGGTTGTGTCATCAGCATAGATATCAACAAAAGATTTTAGTATGTGTTTTGGGAGATCATTGATGTAGATCAGGAAGAGAGTTGGGCCCAGTATGGACCCTTGAGGGACTCCAGCATTAATACTGTGGGCCTCTGATTTCTGCCCATCAACCACTACTCTTATGAGCCTATCTGAAAGAAATGACTTAACGATAGAGAAAACATTTCCAGTTATACCGTAGCTGGAAATCTTGTGTAGTAGGCCTTTATGCCAAACTTTATCGAAGGCCTTTGATATGTTGAGAGCAATTGCCCTAGAAATGAAGCCTTTGTCAAGAGATTCGCTAATCCTATGAGATATAACCGTTAGCACATCTGCTGTAGATCTAGCAGAACGGAAACCATATTGCATGTCGCTAAGAAGGTTATTTCTGCTGAGGTGGTTGACTACTTCTCTATTTATCGTGGATTCCAGCAACTTACTCATGACACACAGGAGACTTTACAGGTTTGTACTGAGAGGGGGATGACTTATCACCTGAATTCTTAAATACAGGGCATACTGATGAGGTTTTCCAGGGTGTTGGAAAGCACTTCTCCTTAAGGCAACGCTTAAACAGTTTGGAAAGTATGGGGGCAAGTTCTGGTTGTAATTTTTTTAACACTATAATTGGAATACCATCGGGACCAGTTGCTTTGCTGGAGTCAAGGTTCTTGATTAGCTTGGCGACCTCATGCACAGATATTTGTATGTTGCATAGCGTGTTGTCTGTTATAGGAGGGAATATGGGGAGTTGATGGCCTTCATCACACAGGGTAGAATTTGCCGCAAAGTTTTTGGCAAATAGTTTGGCCTTGTCGGATGCTGTCGAGATGACCTCTTGTCCATTGATAATGGTTGGGATAGAGCGCACGTTTCTGTTCAAGATCCTATTTGCTATTTGCCAGAACTGGTGGGAACCAAGCCGCTGCTCAGCTACTTTAGACTTAACGGATTGCGCATATAGTTCTCTTGCATTTTTTATTACTCTTTTACAGTGGTTGCTGGCGGTTCTAAAAGCAGCTTTAGTTTCAGCGCATCTATTACGTTGGTAACTATGGAAAAAGTGATTTCTGTGTGCGATGGCAGCAGCACATTCGGGGGAGAACCATGGCTAGCTGTTAGGTTTTTGTTGGAATTTTTTTGATGGTATGAATTGGTCTATGCCTACAAGTAACCATTCGGTCAGATCTGATACTATAGAGGACATCCTTTTTAAACATGGAATGGAGAGGGAGATCAGATATGAATGTACGGAAGCTATCCCAGTCCGCCATAGAGTATCGGTATACAGTACGGTGGAGAGGTACGTCTGTAGATTTATTATATTTCATTTTTATCTTAACTGATACGACGCAGTGGTCGGAGGATCCCAGAGGAGATAGAATGGAACATGAGCATAGCTCAGGGGAAGTAGATAGAAAAAGGTCTAGGAGGCTTGCGAACTGACCGGTACTATCGGGCACACGGGTGGGCTCGCGGACAATCTGAGTGAGGATATAGGCAATGGCAAAATCATGACAGAACCTCCCCTCCTCATCAGTCTTATTTGAGTCGGTCAGCCATTCCACATTATGGACATTGAAGTCACCGCAAATGTGAATGTTAGCTGAGGGATGAGCAGACAGGACGTGGTCAATTTTTTCTGATATACTCTTAAAGACAGTAACTCCACTGTTGTGGGGGCGATAGAGGGCAAATATAAATGCGGTGATGTAAGCAAGTGCAACCCGGAAGCACATATAAGGTAGATTAGGGTATTTTCTGGAGATATCCCTGCCACATGGGAAGCCATCTTTAATGTAGGCACATATTCCATGCCCGTGGCGATCTTGGGGGTCAGATTTAGATGTTAGGTTAGAGTATCCTTTAATTATGAACTCATCTAGGGAGGTGGTCGGCCCTATTCCAGTTTCACTTAGAAAGAATATGTCAGGTTTTGTCTCCTGTAATTGGGTTTCAACCTCTGGAAGGTTAGAATGTAGACCCCTGATGTTGGAGAAGGAGATATGGTAGTAGGGGTCTATGTAGGAGGATGGGATTCTAGGTTTATTCGTGTTTTCTTTTTTGAGATATTTCATGTTGAGGATTTTGGGGTTTGTAGAACAGGTCAGCATACTTGGTTAGAGCAGAACAGAGAGGGAAAGTAAGAGAGGAAAGACAGGATTTTTTTTTTTTTTTTTTTGTAGCACATGATAAGGTAAAGCCGTAACAATTACCCACTAGTATGGCATCAAGAGGCCCCACCCACCAGAGACTACTGCATGGTCCAGAATCCATTCACCAAATGGCAATACAGCAGCCCCAGTACTTTGCACCTGCTGATAGGACAGCCTCCTTAGTGGTTAATCCAAGGTTCAGGTCCCTGACTATTAGGCGGTTAACGTCAGCCCAGATGAAAACGTTTACCTCCAGCACCCTTACTAGTGACATGGCCGCAAGGATAGACAGAGACAGAAAATTTCCGACATCTCAGACTACTGTTCACGAAGTACTACCAACCTGGGAAGCAGCTTTTTCTTCACCCTTTGTCAGAAACATCACTCATTAGAAATGAGGACTGAGGGACAAAAAAGGAGAAGCGAGAGTTACTGGAGCTGCCGATAACACATCCACTGCATTATCTACTCTCCATTAAAAAAAAAAAAAGAAAAACGGTAAGTATTAATTATATGTATCATATTTTATCTGAGTAAATCAAACTAGCATAAATTTTTATTTTTATCGACTGGCTTGAGGCCTGAAATGAAAGCCCCCCCCCCACCTAGATTTAAAAAAAAAAAAAAAAAAAAAAACAGTTCATAGTTCCTACTTAAATTCTGAAACTTGCAAAGTTTTTTATGACACACCTATTTAAGCCTTAAACTTTAAATAAAGTTTGACCTAAATTTAACACCCACCTCTCC